>NC_091304.1:33774067-33879067 GCF_038502225.1 Cherax quadricarinatus | reverse complement strand
TGTGGGTGGGGTGGCCTGGCTGGCTACCATACCTCCCACACCTGACTTCCTACAGATAGATACTACTCACCTCCCACACCTGACTTCCTACAGATAGATACTACTCACCTCTCACCCCACATTAAGACTACAAATATTTTAAGGTAAGTAATGAGTGTACTGTGTGTGTATTTTACTTTTTATTGTTTTTGATGCCTAGTTCTGTTGCTAACCTAATACAGTGGTCCCTCATTTTTCGTAATTAATCTGTTCCTGGAAGTGTGACTATTATCGAAATTGACAATTTTCGAATCCATTTTCCCCATAAGAAATAATGTAAATCCAATTAATTTGTTCCAGACACCCAGAAGTATCAACAACAATTTTTTTTTTACCTTAAAGATAGACTTACATGCACAAAAGAATGAAGCTTCAACATGACAGTTACCTTTATTGAAGGCTGTTGTTGATGAATGGAAGACAGGGAGGAGGAGAGAGGGAAGAGAGGTTATTGTTTGGAAGGGGAATCCCCCTCCATAAGGACTCTAGGTCACTTCAGGGGTCACTTCTCTAGCATAAATATAGATTTACATGCAGAAAAGAATGCCAAATAAATGTAAAGCACTAATAAAATGTATAAATGAACATTTAACATCACACTTACCTTTTATTGAAGACTTTTGTTGGTGTGTGGCAGAGGGAGGGGAGGCGAGTGTATTGTTGGAGAATATGACACTAATATCAACTCTACAGCTTATTTATCTATCACAATTCAACTAATATGACATAATAAACAATATTAATAACATAGAAACATGGAATATATGTACTCTAGAATGAATAAAATAAGTCGTGTATGTCACGAGAGGTGTTGTGTTGTTGTTGAGTGTATAAGGGCCACTGAGAGTAAGCCGTCCATAATGGTGGTGAAGCAGCAGCTGAGGCAGTGGTGTTTTCTGTAGCCCTATATAACTCCAACAACATTGGAGGAGTTGGTAGAATTGCTGAATCACTGAAGAAGGCTCCCTCTACCACCATCACAACCACTACCACTACCACCCTCTACCACCATCACTACCACCTTCTACCACTATCACAACTGCTACCACCATCTACCACTATCACAACTGCTAGCACCCTCTACCACCATCACTGCCACCCTCTACCACTATTACAACTGCTAGCACCCTATATATCAGCCGGGCTGTGGCTCGTACGTCGGACTGCGTGCGGCCAGCAGTAACAGCCTAGTTGATCAGGCCCTGATCCATCGGGAGGCCTGGTCGTGGACCGGGCCGCGGGGGCGTTGATCCCCGGAATAACCTCCAGGTAACCAGGTAACCCTCTACCACCATCACTACCACCTTTACCACAATCACAACTGCTACCACCATCACTACCACCATTTACCACTATCACAACTGCTAGCACCCTCTACCACCATCACTACCACCTTCTACCACCATCACTACCACTGTCTACCACTATCACAACTGCTAGCACCCTCTACAACTATCACAACTGCTAGCACCCTCTACCACTATCACAACTCCTAGCACCCTCTACCACTATCACAACTGCTAGCACCCTCTACCACTATCACAACTCCTAGCACCCTCTACCACTATCACAACTGCTAGCACCCTCTACCACTATCACAACTGCTAGCACCCTCTACCACTATCACAACTGCTAGCACCCTCTACCACTATCACAACTGCTAGCACCCTCTACCACTATCACAACTGCTAGCACCCTCTACCACTATCACAACTGCTAGCACCCTCTACCACTATCACAACTGCTAGCATCCTCTACCACTATCACAACTGCTAGCACCCTCTACCACTATCACAACTGCTAGCACCCTCTACCACTATCACAACTGCTAGCACCCTCTACCACTATCACAACTGCTAGCACCCTCTACCACTATCACAACTGCTAGCACCCTCTACCACTATCACAACTGCTAGCACCCTCTACCACAATCACAACTGCTTCCACTCTACCACCACCACCACCTTCATATTTTTCTACAAACTTTTTCTTTAATTATGTGTGTTTCTCACATTCTTTACCAAAGGGCTAGCACTAGAAGCTTTCTTTGGAGCCATGGTGACTTATTTAGCAGTTGCAAGCACTAAAACAAATAGAATATTATGAAATGTATCGTATGAACTTGTGGGATCATCCTCACTCACTGATAAACAATGGCACACTGGCTGGGAATGGAGTGTGAGGCAGCTCGGGGCTGTGTGTACGTGTCCCAGACGAACGACTGTTTGCGAGTCAAACGACAATTCGCTGGCCAATGTTTTGACGAAAATAACATTATGATTTTCGAAAATTTCGACTCTCGAGCCTTACAGTCATTGAGGGACCACTGTATATGTTAGTGTAAACTTGTTATCTGGCATTTATATCCATTAAAAAAGGTGCTCTGGTTTCCGGTGATGTCCGCTTTCCGGTGGTAGCCTGGAATCTAACCTGCCATATAAGTGGGGCCCTACCATATGTGTATGTTACATAACATTTTCAAAAATTTTCAAATCTTGTATAATTCATGTTTTTGATCACAGCAGTTTTAATATGTAAATTTAAAATTTTTCATACTGAACATTTTTGTATTTTGTAGGCTTATAAAAATTTGTATTTTACAAATAATACTGTACAATAATTAAGTTTTAAAACAATAGTCAAATTATAAATGTTATGAACCATAATGTGTATCTGTGAACAATTTTAATTTTATAATATTTTGAATTGCAGAGAAGAATGTGCATCATAATATGTCTTCTTTTTCGGAGACTATGGGATTAGGCTACCTCAAAACACAGGCAATTGAATTTGTCAACTATAATAAACGACAAATGTCCAGAATCTATCCCAAGGGTGCCAGAGTTGACTCTTCTAATTATATGCCTCAGGTGTGTAATTGTCTTGATAACTATTTTAAAAAGAATAATTTGTAGCTAGTTATAAAATGAATCTCAACTTTCTGAATGTTCTAACTCTCTAAAACTGTCAACAGAGTCCCCATTATCCTCTCTTAACAAAGCTATGCAGAACTCTTAAGTAGTGTTTGTACTATACTGTGTGACTTGTCAATGGTCCAAGTCTGACCAAAATGTCATCTTAAGCTTCTTTCTCCTATGTGTGGGATATTTGTGTATTGTTCGAGTCACAGTATTGTGCCTTTTTATTTTTTATTCTTTATATGAACAATGTTATCAATTGTGTATATATTGAATTTTCAAAAAGTAGTAAAGTATTAATAAGACATACATGATGTTTCTTTCACAGGTGTTCTGGAATGCAGGTTGCCAAATGGTGTCTTTAAATTTTCAAACCCCAGATCTTCCCATGCAACTAAATCAGGGCAAGTTTGAGTACA
Organism: Cherax quadricarinatus; assembly: GCF_038502225.1. Classification (NCBI taxonomy): domain Eukaryota; kingdom Metazoa; phylum Arthropoda; class Malacostraca; order Decapoda; family Parastacidae; genus Cherax; species Cherax quadricarinatus. Next base: position 33,875,691 of record NC_091304.1, on the reverse strand, counting down.
ATGGAAATTGTGGGTACCTTCTCAAACCTGATTTCATGAGACGTACTGACAAGACTTTTGATCCCTTTGCTGAGTCTCCAGTGGATGGTGTAATTGCAGCACAGGTTGCAGTGTCTGTACGTATCTTTTACTCAAGGATGTACAGTAGAGCATCTATAATCTAAAATACTTTGGGCCAAGCTGTGTAAAAATTATGTAGTATTCTGGATTACTATTTTTTTTTAGCACACCAACCATCTCTCAGTGGACAACACTTTCACCATCAATCATTCATTCACTGTCGCACCAGAAGCAAGCAGACATCACAGTTCAGAAATAACTCCAACTAACAACATCCCCACTTATCATTCAGAGTGCAGACATTGTATATCCCACCTAAAGGAATTTAGTCTGGCTAACTGGTTTTCATGAATCCCTTATAACTATTACCCTGCGTACACTCCAGCAGCATGTCAAATCATAAAAGCCAAATGCCTCCATCCCTGTCTAATATATTCACACAAGTTTATTGGACATTCAAGTCCCTATCACTCAAGCCCTCCTGTACACCACCCTTCCCTTCCAACCTTTCCCTGGATGACCCTTACACCTTCTCCCATCCACCCCAGATTTATACACCCTCCTAGTCATTCTATCTTTCTCCATCTCTAAATGACCAAACCACTTCAACAACTCCTCCTCAGCCCTTTGAATAATATTTTTGGTAGCTCCACACCTAATCTCCCAACTTCAGATTCTCTGCCTAGTATTCGTACCACACATTACCCTCAAAAACATCTCTACTCCACTTATTATTGATATTGATAAAGAGTATACATAGGAACTTCACAGTGTACTATTAGTATACAAAACAGTATTAAGGTTCTATAATATATGGTTGATTTAATTAACCCTTTGAGGGTCCGTCCTGTAGTTCTGCAGCTTTGAAGCCAGGGTCCAATGTGCCAAGTGTCCAAACGTTTGTGGAGAAGTACCACCCTGAGCAAGCTGAAACAAGCCATCTTTGCAACAAGTTCAGTGACAGAACCATGTCCCATTTTAGGGAAATCTTAAAGAGGTGCCAGAAACAGAGGACTGTGGACAGTTATTTTGTGAGACAGGGGTCCAGTGACTCTCGAGCTGGTCCTAGTGGCATTAAAAGACAGAGAAAGGAAGTAACCCCAGAGAGGGCTTTGATACTTAGTCCTTATAGAGGGGATTTCCCTTCCAAACACTAACCCCACCTCCCTCCCTCCTCTTTCCTATCTTCCAGATGCCATCACCAATCTTCAATAAAGGTAAGTAAAATATTATTTTATATGTTTATTTAAATTTATTAATAATTGTACACTATATTTGTTGTGTGTATGTAAAACTATAATGTAATAACATCTATAAAATGTATTTTTTTGGGTTTCTGGAACGGATTAATTTTTTTTTTTTTTTTTTTTTTTTTTTGTAAGAGTGTTGGTAAAACTATACTCTCATACATTCCCCTCTTTGCTTCCAAGGACAAAGTTCTTTGTCTCCACAGACTCCTAAGTGTACCGCTCACCCTTTTCCCCTCATCAATTCTATGATTCACCTCATCTTTCATAGACCCATCCGCTGACACGTCCACTCCCAAATATCTGAATACATTCACCTCCTCCATACTCTCTCCCTCCAATCTGATATCCAATCTTTCATCACCTAATCTTTTTGTTATCCTCATAACCTTACTCTTTCCTGTATTCACTTTCAATTTTCTTCTTTTACATACCCTACCAAATTCATCCACCAACCTCTGCAACTTCTCTTCAGAATCACCTAAGAGCACAGTGTCATCAGCAAAGAGCAACTGTGACAACTCCCATTTTATGTGTGATTCTTTATCTTTTAACTCCACACCTCTTGCCAAGACCGTCGCATTTACTTCTTTTACAACCCCATCTATAAATATATTAAACAACCACAGTGACATCACACATCCTTGTCTAAGGCCTACTTTTACTGGGAGATAATCTCCCTCTTTCCTACATACTCTAACTTTAGCCTCACTATCCTCGTAAAAACTTTTCACTGCTTTCAGTAACCTACTTCGTATACCATACATCTGCAACATCTGCCACATTGCCCCCCTATACACCCTGTCATATGCCTTTTCCAAATCCATAAATGCCACAAAAACCTCTTTAGCCTTATCTATATACTGTTCATTTATATTTATTATTAGTATTATTATTTATTATTATTATTTTCTCAGTTGTTTGTTGGGTTATCTTATTCAAACTTGGGCAATGTATGATGGAAAGATACTTATTCATGTACACCAAAAATGAAAGAAATCAGACCATAAATAGCAGAGCTCCCTTTTCAGCCATTAGCGGCCGCTTAGCGGTATATTTTTGTATGGTTGTTATGGTTATATTCTCATTTTTTCGGTCTCATTTGATAGAATGAAAGATATATAACAGAAATAGATATGATTTTGATTGCTTTCATGATGAAAAGTACTTTGAAATTGCACTCACAGTAGCGAAAATGTTCTATTCTTTAGCGAAGCTCAAGAGTAAACAATACCGTCCAATACCTGTCCACCTGCCAGCCCAAATTCCAGTACGGAGTCAAGAATGGCTTGACATTATTTATACAATTATTACAATAATGCAGTAGTATGCATAACAGTAAATCTTCTATTTTTTTTTTTTTTTTTGTGAATAAAAATTCCAAATGGTAAACAAGAGTAATATAAGAGGGGCCTGTAGCCATGACTAATGAACAGATAAAATGTTATTTTAGTGCCAGGAATGTCTGCATTGTTTATTCTGGACCCTATTTTGAAATTGGCATCTGCTGAAATTTGTGTGAAATTGGCCAAATTGCCAATTTCTGACCACTTTATTGGATAGTTGAAATAAGTGAATGGGCGGTTTCTTGTACTCAGTTGACAAACTAGAAGTAAATAAGTTTATTAAGGTATACACAAATACATTTACATAGATTATCATACATAGCAGTGTATGTATAGAGAACCTAGGATAACCCAGAAAAGTCAGACAAAGTGACTTATTTCCAGTACCTGGCTTGGCCTTGCCATATATGATTTTTGGTAAATATTTTTTTCTCGGTTGTTTGTTGGGCTATCTCATTGAAATTTGGGCAATGTATCATGGAAAGATGCTTCTTAACGTACAACAAAAATAAAAAACACGGACGATAAATAAGGGAGTTAACTTCTCAGCCATTAGCCGCCTCTTTGCAGTATATTTTCGTATGTTTTTTATGGTTGTATTTTCATTTTTTTGGACTCATTTGATAGAATGGAAGATATATTACAGAAATACACATGATTTTGATTGCTTTCATGAAGAAAAGTACCTTGAAATTGAGCTCAAAGTAGCGGAAATGTCCAATTTTTGCCGATGTTCAATGAACTGTGTAAGTCAAGTTGGTTAATTTTATTAAGTGTATTCTAACCTAACCACTCTGTAATTCGGCAAACTCAGTAATCCGGCACACTACAGGTCCCAATGATGCCAGATTTGTGATGGAGGACCTGTACCTATAAAGATACACAATATATCCCTCCAAAATGCTAATATCCCAAACCTCTCCTTTAGAGTGCAGGCATTGTACTTCCCATTTCCAGGACTCAAGTCCTGCTATATAAAAATAATTGGTTTCCCTGAATCCCTTCACTAAATATTACCCTGCTCACACTCCAGCAGATCATCAGGTCCCAAATACCATTCGTCTCCATTCACTCCTATCTAACACGCTCATGCACGCTTGCTGGAAGTCCAAGCCCCTCACCCACAAAACCTCCTTTACCCCCTCCCTCCAACCTTTTTGAGGAAGACCCCTACCCCGCCTTTCTTCCCCTACAGATTTATACGTTCTCCATGTCATTCTACTTTGATCCATTCTCTCTAAATGACCAAACCACCTCAGCAACCCCTCTTCAGCCCTCTGACTAGTACTTTTATTAACTCCACACCTTCTACTAATTTCCACACTCCGAATTTTCTGCATAATATTTACACCACATATTGCCCTTAGACAGAACATCTCCACTGCCTCCAACCGCATCCTCGCTGCTGCATTCACAACCCAAGCTTCACACTCATATAAGAGTGTTGGTACTTCTATACTTTCATACATTCCCTTCTTTGCCTCCATAGATAACGTTTTTTGTCTCCACATATACCTCAACGCACCACTGACCTTTTTTCCCTCATCAATTCTGTGATTAACCTCATACTTCATAAATCCATCCGCCGACACGTCAACTCCCAAGTTTCTGAAAACATTCACTTCTTCCATACTACTCCTCCCCAATATGATATCCAATTTTTCTTTATCTAAATCATTTGATATCCTCATCACCTTACTCTTTTCTATGTTCACTTTCAACTTTCTACCTTTACACACATTCCCAAATTCATCCACTAACCTTTGCAATTTTTCTTTAGAATCTCCCATGAGCACAGTATCATCAGCAAAAAGCAACTGTGTCAATTCCCATTTTGTATTTGATTCCCCATAATTTAATCCCACCCCTCTCCCAAACACCCTAGCATTTACTTCTTTTACAACCCCATCTATAAATATATTGAACAACCATGGTGACATTACACATCCCTGTCTAAGACCTACTTTTACTGGGAAGTAGTCTCCCTCTCTTCTACACACCCTAACCTGAGCCTCACTATCCTCATAAAAACTCTTTACAGCATTTAGTAACTTACCACCTCTTCCATACACTTGCAACATCTGCCACATTGCTCCCCTATCCACTCTATCATATGCCTTTTCTAAATCCATAAATGCAATAAAATTTCCCTACCTTTATCTAAATACTGTTCACATATATGCTTCAATGTAAACACTTGATCTACACATCCCCTACCCACTCTGAAACCTCCTTGCTCATCTGCAATCCTACATTCTGTCTTACCTCTAATTCTTTCAATTATAACCCTGCCGTACACTTTTCCTGGTATACTCAGTAAACTTATTCCTCTATAATTTTTACCATCTCTTTTGTCCCCCTTCCCTTTATATAAAGGGACTATACATGCTCACTGCCAATCCTTAGGTACCTTCCCCTCTTTCATACATTTATTAAACAAAAATACCAACCACTCCAACACTATATCCCCCCCTGCTTTCAACATTTCTCTCATGATCCCGTCAGTTCCAGCTGCTTTACCCCCTTTCATTCTACGTAATGCCTCACGCACCTCCCCCACACTCACATCCTGTTCTTCTTCACTCTTAAAAGATGGTATACCTCCCTGGCCAGTGCATGAAATTACCACTTCCCTTTCTTTTTCGACATTTAAAAGTTGCACAAAATATTCTCACCATCTACCCAAAACCCCCATCTCCCCAACTACTAACTCCCCTACTCTGTTTTTAACTGACAAAACCATTCGTTCTTTAGGCTTTCTTAACTTGTTTAACTCCAAAATTTTTTCTTATTTTCATTAAAATTTCTTGACAGTGCCTCTCCCACTCTATTATCTGCTCTCCTTTTGCACTCTCTCACCACTCTTCACCTTTCTTTTACTCTCCATATACTCTACTCTTCTTATAACACTTCTGCTTTGTTAAAACCTCTCATAAGCTAACTTTTTCTCTTCTATCACACCCTTTACTTTATCATTCCACCAATCACTCCTCCTGCACCCACCCTCCTATAACCACAAACTTCTGCCCCACATTCTAATACTGCATTTTTAAAACTATTCCATCCCTCTTCAACCTCCCCCCCCCCACTACTCATAATTGCACCAGCCCACCTTTCTGCCAATAGTTGCTTATGTCTCACCCGAACTTCCTCCTCCCTTAGTTTATACACTTTCACCTCCCTCTTGCTTGTTGTTGCCATTTTCCTCTTTTTCCCATCTACCTCTTACTCTAACTGTAGCTACAACTAAATAATGATCCAATATATCAGTTGCCCCTCTATAAATGTGTACATCTTGGAACCTACCCATCAACCTTTTTTCCACCAATACATAATCTAACAAACTACTTTCATTACGTGCTATATCATACCTTGTATATTTATTTATCCTCTTCTTCATAAAATATGTATTACTTATTACCAAACCTCTTTCTACACATAGCTCAATTAAAGGCTCCCCATTTTCATTTACCCATGGCACCCCAAATATACCTACTACTCCCTCCACAACATTTTTGCCCACTTTAGCACTGAAATCCCCAACCACCATTACTCTCACACTTGGTTCAAAACTCCCCACGCACTCACTCAACATTAATTGTATTTCCATTATTTCTTATGGGAAATATTGCTTCACCTTTCAAACTTTTTGAATTTAGAACTAGCTCTGGAATGGATTAAGTTCGAAATTTGAGGTTCCACTGTATAATAATCGTCTTTCTTCTTTCTTTCAACAAACCAGCCGTATCCCACCGAGGCAGGGTGGCCCAAAAAGAAAAACAAAAGTTTCTCTTTTCAAATTTAGTAATTTATACAGGAGAAGGGGTTACTAGCCCCTTGCTCCCGGCATTTTAGTCGCTTCTTACAACACGCATGGCTTACGGAGGAAGAATTCTGTTCCACTTCCCCATGGAGATAAGAGGAAATAAACAAGAAAAAGAACTAGAAAGAAAATAGCAGAAAACCCAGAGGGGTGTCTATATATATGCTTGTACATGTATGTGTAGTGTGACCTAAGTGTAAGTAGAAGTAGCAAGACGTACCTGAAATCTTGCATGTTTATGAGACAGAAAAAAGACACCAGCAATCCTACCATCATGTAAAACAATTACAGGCTTTCGTTTTACAATCACTTGGCAGGACGGTAGTACCTCCCTGGGCGGTTGCTGTCTACCAACCTACTACCTAGGCTGTATAATAATATACGTGAGCGTGTTTGATAGGAGTGAATGGAGACAAATGGTTTTTAATACTTGACGTACTGTGGGAGTGTGAGCAAAGTAACATTTATGAAGGGATTCAGGGAAACCGGCAGGCCTGGAGATGGGAAGTACAGTGCCTGCACTCTGAAGGAGGGGTGTTAATGTTGCAGTTTAAAAACTGTAGTGTAAAGCACCCCTCTGGCAAGACAGTGATGGAGTGAATGATGGTGAAAATTTTTCTTTTTCGGGCCACCCTGCCTTGGTGGGAATCGGCCAGTGTGATAACAAAAAAAAAAAATACATATAAAATAATAATGTACTATATAATAATAATTACATTAATATACTGCTTCAAAAGGCCATCACTAGATGGCAGTGTTTACCACAACAAAGAGGGAGTGGTTGTGGCTGCCTTCACCTGTTACATAATGACATATTTTATTCATTTTAGAGTATATATCAGGTTTCTGTGTTATTTATATTGTTTATTATGTCATATTAGATGAACTGTGATAGATAAATAAGCCATATAGATGATATTAGCGAAATTATTCAAGAAGTATTTTGCTGGTCTCCAGACAAACTCTTATCTGCCGACAATACCACTACATGAAAGACATATTTTATTCATTATAGAATATTTATCAGGATTCTGTGTTATTTATATTGTTTATTATGTCATATTAGATGATTTGTGATAGATAAATAAGCTGTAGAGTTGATATTAGGGAAATTATTGAAGTATAGAATTCCACTGGAACGGATTAATTGAATTTCAGTTAATTTAAATGAGGAAAATTGACTCTGCAAACGAGCAAATCCAGTTGCGAGCAAGGTCATGGAACGGATTAAACTCGCAAGTAGAGGTTCCACTGTATTACTTATTCCGATGATAACTTAATCCAAGGGTCTACTGTATTTGGGAATTAACCTGTCAGTAGATGGGTTTATGAAGGATAAGGTTAAGGGTAAAGCAGCTGGAACTGATGGGATCATGACAGAAATGTTAAAAGCAGGGGGGGATATAGTGTTGGAGTGGTTGGTATTTTTGTTTAATAAATGTATAAGTTTATTGAGTATACCAGGAAAAGTGTATGGTAGGGTTATAATTGAAAGAATTAGAGGTAAGACAGAATGTAGGATTGCGGATGAGCAAGGAGGTTTCAGAGTGGGTAGGGGATGTGTAGATCAAGTATTTACATTGAAGCATATATGTGAACAGTATTTAGATAAAGGTAGGGAAGTTTTTATTGCATTTATGGATTTAGAAAAGGCATATGATAGAGTGGATAGGGGAGCAATTTGGCAGATGTTGCAAGTATATGGAATAGGTGGTAAGTTACTAAATGCTGTAAAGAGTTTTTATGAGGATAGTGAGGCTCAGGTTAGGGTGTGTAGAAGAGAGGGAGACTTCCCGGTAAAAGTAGGTCTTAGACAGGGATGTGTAATGTCACCATGGTTGTTCAATATATTTATAGATGGGGTTGTAAAAGAAGTAAATGCTAGGGTGTTCGGGAGAGGGGTGGGATTAAATTATGGGGAATCAAATTCAAAATGGGAATTGACACAGTTACTTTTTGCTGATGATACTGTGCTTATGGGAGATTCTAAAGAAAAATTGCAAAGGTTAGTGGATGAATTTGGGAATGTGTGTAAAGGTAGAAAGTTGAAAGTGAACATAGAAAAGAGTAAGGTGATGAGGGTATCAAATGATTTAGATAAAGAAAAATTGGATATCAAATTGGGGAGGAGTAGTATGGAAGAAGTAAATGTTTTCAGATACTTAGGAGTTGACGTGTCGGCGGATGGATTTATGAAGGATGAGGTTAATCATAGAATTGATGAGGGAAAAAAGGTGAGTGGTGCATTGAGGTATATGTGGAGTCAAAAAACGTTATCTATGGAGGCAAAGAAGGGAATGTATGAAAGTATAGTAGTACCAACACTCTTATATGGGTGTGAAGTTTGGGTGGTAAATGCAGCAGCGAGGAGACGGTTGGAGGCAGTGGAGATGTCCTGTCTAAGGGCAGTGTGTGGTGTAAATATTATGCAGAAAATTCGGAGTGTGGAAATTAGGAAAAGGTGTGGAGTTAATAAAAGTATTAGTCAGAGGGCAGAAGTGGGGTTGTTGAGGTGGTTTGGTCATTTAGAGAGAATGGATCAAAGTAGAATGACATGGAAAGCATATAAATCTATAGGGAAAGGAAGGCGAGGTAGGGGTCGTCCTCGAAAGGGTTGGAGAGAGGGGGTAAAGGAGGTTTTGTGGGCACGGGGCTTGGACTTCCAGCAAGCGTACGTGAGCGTGTTAGATAGGAATGAATGGATACAAATGGTACTCGGGACCTGACGATCTGTTGGAGTGTGAGCAGGGTAATATTTAGTGAAGGGATTCAGGGAAACCGGTTATTTTCATATAGTCGGGCTTGAGTCCTGGAAATGGGAAGTACAATGCCTGCACTTTAATGGTGGGGTTTGGGATATTGGCAGTTTGGAGGGATATGTTGTGTACGTATCTTTATACGTATATGCTTCTAAACTGCTGTATTCTGAGCACCTCTGCAAAAACAGTGATTATGTGTGAGTGTGGTGAAAGTGTTGAATGATGATGAAAGCATTTTCTTTTTGGGGATTTTCTTTCTTTTTTGGGTCACCCTGCCTCGGTGGGAGACGGCCAACTTGTTGAAAAAAAAAAAATGTATGAAAGAGGGGAAGGTACCTAGGTATTGGCAGAGAGCATGTATAGTCCCTTTATATAAAAGGAAAGGGGACAAAAGAGATTGTAAAATTATAGAGGAATAAGTTTACTGAGTATTCCAGGAAAAGTATACGGTAGGGTTATAATTGAAAGAATTAGAGGTAAGACAGAATGTAGGATTGCGGATGAGCTGGGAGGTTTCAGAGTGGGAAGGGGATGTGTAGATCAAGTGTTTACATTGAAGCATATATGTGAACAGTATTTAGATAAAGGTAGGGAAGTTTTTATTGCATTTATGGATTTAGAAAAGGCATATGATAGTGGATAGAGGAGCAATGTGGCAGATGTTGCAAGTATATGGAATAGGTGGTAAGTTACTAAATGCTGTAAAGAGATTTTATGAGGATAGTGAGGCTCAGGTTAGGATGTGTTGAAGAGAGGGAGAATACTGCCCGGTAAAAGTAGGTCTTAGACAGGGATGTGTAATGTCACCATGGTTGTTTAATATATTTATAGATGGGGTTGTAAAAGAAGTAAATGCTAGGGTGTTCGGGAGAGGGGTGGGATTAAATTATGGGGAATCAAATTCAAAATGGGAATTGACACAGTTACTTTTTGCTGATGATACTGTGCTTATGGGAGATTCTAAAGAAAAATTGCAAAGGTTAGTGGATGAGTTTGGGAATGTGTGTAAAGGTAGAAAGTTGAAAGTGAACATAGAAAAGAGTAAGGTGATGAGGGTATCAAATGATTTAGATAAAGAAAAATTGGATATCAAATTGAGGTGGAGGAATATGGAAGAAGTGAATGTTTTCAGATACTTGGGAGTTGACGTGTCGGCAGATGGTTTGATGAAGGATGAGGTTAATCATAGAATTGATGAGGGAAAAAAGGCGAGTGGTGCGTTGAGGTATATGTGGAGTCAAAAAACGTTATCTATGGAGGCAAAGAAGGGAATGTATGAAAGTATAGTAGTACCAACACTCTTATATGGATGTGAAGCTTGGGTGGTAAATGCAACAGCGAGGAGACGGTTGGAGGCAGTGGAGACGTCCTGTCTAAGGGCAATATGTGGTGTAAATATTATGCAGAAAATTCAGAGTGTGGAAATTAGGAAAAGGTGTGGAGTTAATAAAAGCATTAGTCAGAGGGCAGAAGAGGGGTTGTTGAGGTGGTTTGGTCATTTAGAGAGAATGGATCAAAGTAGAATGACATGGAAAGCATATAAATCTATAGGGGAAGGAAGGAGGGGTAGGGGTCGTCCTCGAAAGGGTTGGAGAGAGGGAGTAAGGGAGGTTTTGTGGGCAAGGGGCTTGGACTTCCAGCAAGCGTGCGTGAGCGTGTTAGATAGGAGTGAATGGAGACGAATGGTACCTGGGACCTGATGATCTGTTGGAGTGTGCACAGGGTAATATTTAGTGAAGGGATTCAGGGAAACCGGTTATTTTCATATAGTCGGACTTGAGTCCTGGAAATGGGAAGTACAATGCCTGCACTTTAAAGGAGGGGTTTGGGATATTGGCAGTTTGGAGGAATATGTTGTGTATCTTTATACGTATATGCTTCTAAACTGTTGTGTTCTGAGCACCTCTGCGAAAACAGTGATTATGTGTGAGTGAGGTGAAAGTGTTGAATGATGATGAAAGTATTTTCTTTTTGGGGATTTTCTTTCTTTTTTGGGTCACCCTGCCTCGGTGGGAGACGGCCAACTTGTTGAAGAAAAAAAAAAAAAAAGGTTAACCATAGAATTGATGAAGGAAAAAAGGTGAATGGTGCTTTGTGATATCTGTTGAGACAAAAAAACATTATCCATGGAGGCAAAGAAGGGAATGTGCAAGAGTACAGTAGACCCCCAGTTTTCATAATTAATCTGTTCCAGAAGGTTCTAAGTCTGAAAAGTGCGATAACCGAAGTAATATTTCCCATAAGAAATAATGTAAATCCAATTAACCCATTCCAGACACCCAAAAATATTAACAAAAAATACATTTTTTAACCCTTTCAGGGTCGAGAGTCCCTCTCCTAAACTTGTTCTCAGGGTTGAAAATTTTTCGGAAAAAAAAAAATTATTTTTTTCTTATGAAAAGATAGAGAATCTTTTCCTGATTTAATGATACCAAAAGTATGAAATTTGATGGAAAACTTATGGAATTATGCTTTCGCGAAGTTAGCAGTCTCGACGATGTTTATGCATCGGCCATTTCGCCCACTTTGAGCCCAATTTTTAGCCAATTCCAGTGTACTAGTCAACAAAAATCATAGCTATTTCGCTAGAACTCTATTTTTTTCTATCGAATGAGTACAAGAAACCACCCATATACCGATTTCAACTATCCAATAAAGTGGTCAGAAATTAGCAATTTTTCCAATTTCACACAAATTTCAAAAGATGCCAATTTCCAAATAGTGTCCAGAATAAACAAGACAGACATTCCTGGCACTAAAATAACATTTCCTCTGTTCACTAGTCACGCCCCCATGCCCCTCTTACATTTATTTTGCTTTCCACTTTGAATTTTTATTCTCACAAAAAATAGAGGATTTACTGTTATGCAGACTACTGCATTAGTGTAGAAATGGTATAAATAACACCAGCACACTTGTGAAAGAATATTAGACTCACCAGTTGACATGTATTGGATGCATGGCATGATTTGTTTACTTTTGAACTTTAACAAAAATGGAACATTTCTGCTACTTTGAGCTCAATTTCAAGGTACATTTCATTGTGAAACTAATCAAAATCATCTCAATTTCTGTAATATGTCTTCCATTCTATAAAATGAGACCAGGGAAACTAGAATACAACCATAAATACCATACGAAAATACAGTGCAAAGTCGCTGTTTTAAACCAAAAACACGGTCAAAGTTTTTTTTTTCTCATTACACACTGTGTGCTGCATGATTTTTGTTATACTGCGCACACTGACCACATAGACCCATTCTTTCATATGTAGGCCTACCAGCTTTCTCCTGCTAGATTTGAAGGTGCTAGAATTTAGGCGTACTAGTATATCAATAACCCTGGTGCGTAAGCCGTACTAGTACATCGGAAACTCTGAAAGGGTTAAAGTATAACTACAGTTTTACATACAGAAAACAGTGAGAAATGAATAGAAAGCAATAAATTTAATAATGAATGAACATTACATACTTTTATTGTTGGTATATGGAAGGTGAGGAGGGGAGAGGGAGAGGAGTTTATTGTTTGGATAGGGAATCCCTCTCCATAAGGACTTCAGGTATCAATGCCTTCTTTGGGGTTACTTTCCTTCTTTGTTTTTTACTGCCACCAGGACCAGCTTGAGAGTCACTGCACCCCTGTTGCACAAAAAATCTGTCCAGAGAGGTCTGTTTCTGTCATGTCTGTAAGATTTGCCTAAAATGGGACAAGACATTGTCATTGAACATGTTGCAGACACAGCTTGCAACAGCTTTCTTAGGGTGATGTTTCTCCGCAAAACGTTTCATCTTGCTCCATTTTGCACAAATATCCTTAATCGCTGAAGAAGGCACATTTTACCCCCCTCTCTTCCTCCTCTGAAGCAATATCCTCAGCTGCAGTCTGTTGCTGTTCCAGTTGAAGGTGTTGCAGCTCTTCAGTGGTTAGCTATTCCCTGTGGTCCTCCACCAACTCTTCCACACCCTGACCACTCACATCCAACCCCATGGACTTCCCCAATGCCACAATAGATTCCACAATAGGCGTAGGGTCCTCAGGGTCAGCCTCTAACCCTTCAAAATTCTTCTCTTGGACACATTCTGGCTGCAATTTTCTCCAGAGTTGAAAGTCCTGGAAGTCACTCCCTGCCAAGCCTTATTTATAAGGCTTATGCAATTAAGGATATAGAAGTGATCCCTCCAGAACTCTCTTAGGGTCATTTCAGTGTCTGAGGTCACTTCAAAGCACCTCTGAAAAATTGCTTTGTTGTACAATTTTTTGAAGTTTGAAATGACCTGCTGGTCCATGTGCTGGATGAGAGTAGTAGTATTAGGGGGCAAGAACTTCACTGTAATGAAATTACACTCCTCAAGCAATAGGTCTTCGAAGTCTGGAGGATGAGCAGGAGTGTTGTCCATTACGAGGAGGCACTTAAGTGGCAAATTATTTTCCAGGAGGTGTTTCTTCACACTCGGCCCAAATACTTCATGGACCCAGTCAAGGAAAATTAGCCCCTTGACCCATGCCTTACTATTAGCTTTCCACATCACACACAATTTACTCTTGACAACATTGTTTTTCTTAAACACTTGGGGATTTTCAGAGTGATACACAAGTAAAGGCTTCACTTTGAAATCCCCGCTAGCATTACCACAGAACAAAAGAGTTTGCCTATCTTTCATAGGCTTGTGTCCTGGCAGTGCCTTTTCCTCCTGCGTGATATAGTTCTTCTTTGGCATTTTCTTCCAAAAGAGGCCCGTTTCCTCACAATTGAAGACTTGTTGAGGGAGGAATCCTTCAGCCTCTACGTACCCCTTGAATTCGTCAACGAATGCTTTGGCAGCATGTTTGTCAAAACTTGCAGCGTCGCCATGCTTTATCACACTGTGTATGCCACTTAGCTTCTTGGTCTGTCAAACCAGCCTCTGCTGGCCTTAAATTCACTAATAGGAGCACTCATTCCCAGCATTTTCTTTACGAGATCCGCATGCAACTGCCTTGCTTTCTTGCAGATTATCCCCTCTGAAACACTGTTTCATTAGCATATTTACACCTTTTGCAACATCAGCTTCTTTGATTGCTGTTTTCTTTAACAGGATGGAACTGGTTGTTGATGTAGATTTCCCATACATCCTGGCAAGGTCTGCCACACGCACACCACTTTCATATTTTGCTATAACTTCTTTCTTGAATTCTATATTGTTTCTCACCTTCTTTACCAAAGGGCTGGCACTCTGAACTTTATTTTGCCCCATGGTGGCTGATTTCACAGTCAGCAAACAATAAACAAATACAGAAAGCACAAAAAACAATGGATGAAGGTGCAGAGTACTCCTTGCTGGACAAGAGAGAGGGACTGACTGTGATACGTGTGAGGTAGTGCGTCTGGCGGCCGGGTGGACACGTCTCATACCAACTATTTCCGAGTGGATCCACAAAATCTGAGGGGAAATTTTGCTGAAAAAAGGTGCTCTATTTCCAAATCGACCAGTTTCCACAACCGGCCTAAAACCAGGGGTCCACTGTATAGTGGAACCAACACTCTTATATGCATGTGAAGCATTAGTTGTAAATGCTACAGGGAGAAGGCTGGATGCAGTGGAAATGTCGTGTCTAAGGGCAATGTATGGTGTAAATATTATGCAGAAAATTGGTAGTGTGAAAATTAGGAGGTGTGGAGTTACTAAAAGCATTAATCAGAGGGCTGAAAAGGGTTGTTGAGGTGGTTTGGTCATTTAGAAATAATGGAACAAAGTAGAATGACTTGCAGAGCATATAAATCTGTAGAGAATGGAAGGCGGAGTAGTGGATCTTCCTTGAAGAGGTTGGAAGGGGTAAAGGAGGTTTTGTGGGGAAGGGGCTTGGACTTTCAGCAAGTGTGCATGAGCGTGTTAGAGATGAATGGAGACGAATGGCTTTTGGAACCACGTGCTGTTGGAGTCCGAGCAGGGTAATATTTTGTGAAGTGATTCAGAGAAACCGGTTAGCCAGACTTGAGGCCTGGAAATGGAAAGTACAATGCCTTCACTTTAGAGGAGGGGTTTGGGATATTGGCAATTTGGAGGGACATCTAAACTGTCATATCTGAGCGCCTCTGCAAAGATGGTGATTATGTATAAGTGATGGTGAAAGTGTTGAATGATGAAAGTTTTTTTTTTCCTTTTGGGTTACCATGCCTTGGTGGGATATGGCCAATATGTCAATCCTTTTTATCATCTGCTGCTTCTAGCAGTGTACATATTTCTTTGAATGTATATCACTTATAATTTAACCTTTAAGGGTTGGTGCCGTACTAGTACGGCTTGCACGCCAGGGTTGGTGCCGTACTAGTACGCATAAATTCTAGCGCCTTCAAATCTAGCGAGAGAAAGCTGGTAGGCCTACGTATGAAAGAATGGATCTATGTGGTCAGTGTGCACAGTATAAAAAAAATTCCTGCAGCACACAGTGCATAATGAGAAAAAAAAAACTCCGACCATATTTTTGGTTTAAAACAGCGACTTTGCAGTGTATTTTTGTATGCTATTTATGGTTGTATTCTAGTTTTCCTGGTCTCATTTTATAGAATGGAAGACATATTATGGAAATTGAGATGATTTTGATTGGTTTCACAATGAAAAGTACCTTGAAACTGAGCTCAAAGCAGCAGAAATGTTCGATTTTTGCGAAAGTTCAAAAGTAAACAAATCATGCCACACGTTCAGTACACGTCAACTGGCGAGTCTAATTTTCTTTCACAAGTGCACTGATATTATTTATATTATTTATACCATTTCTACACTAATGCAGTAGTCTGCATAACAGTAAATCTTCTATTTTATGTGAGAATAAAAATTCAAAGTGGAAAGCAAAAGAAATATAACAGAGGCCTGGGTATGTGTCTAATGAAGAGAGGAAATGTTATTTTAGTGCCAGGAATGTCTGTCTTGTTTATTCTGGACCCTGTTTGGAAATTGGCATCTTTTGAAGTTTGTATGAAATTGGCAAAATTGCTAATTTCTGACCACTTTATTGGATACTTGAAATGTGTAATTAGGTGGTTTCTTGTACTCATTCGATATAAAAAGTGGAGTTCTAGCAAAATACTTATGATTTTTGTCGACTGGTACATTGGAATTGGCCGAAAATAGGGCTCAAAGTGGGCGAAATTGCCGACGCGTAAACATCGGCGAGACTGCTAACTTCGCAAGAGCGTGATTCCATAAGTTTTCCATCAAATTTCATACTTTTGGTGTTATTATGATCAGGAAAAGATTCTCTATCATTTCATAAGATTTTTTTTTTTTTTTTTTTTTTTTTTTTCCGAAAAATTTTCGACCCTAAGAGCAAGTTAGGAGAGGGCCTGCCGACACTGAAAGAGTTAAATATTGTAAATGAAAAGCATTAAGTATGAGCTATGTCTTTATTCATATATAAAAAGGATCAGTTTATTATACTATACAGCCTCTCCTTACCTAACGACGGAGTTCCGTTCCTAAGACCATGTCAGTAAACAAATTCGTCCCGAAGTGAAGAGCATACTATAATAGTAGTGGGTTTATATCAGCTGTCTTTGTTATTGTTTTGTCACCTTTACACCATTTATAACATCTTCTTTCTTTCAACAAACTGGCCATATCCCACTGAAGCAGGGTGGCCCATAAAGAGAAACAAAAGTTTCTCGCTTTAATTCTAGTAATGTATACAGGAGAAGGGGTTACTAGCCCCTTGCTCCCGGCATTTTAGTCGCCTCTTACGACATGCATGGCTTACGGAGGAAGAATTCTGTTCCACTTCCCCATGGAGAATTTATAACTTATCTGATTGATTGATTGATTGTGGATGTTATGAATGAGAAGAAGCTGGATGTCCTGGCTTTAAGTGAAACAAAGCTGAAGGGGGTGGGAGAGTTTCAATGGAGAGGAATAAATGGGATTAGGTCAGGGGTTTCAAATAGAGTTAGAGCTAAAGAAGGAGTAGCAATAATGTTGAAGGATAAGCTATGGCAGGAAAAGAGGGACTATAAATGTATTAATTCAAGGATTATGTGGAGTAAAATAAAGATTGGATGTGAAAAGTGGGTTATAATAAGCGTGTATGCACCTGGATAAGAGAGAAGTGTAGAGGAGAGAGAGAGATTTTGGGAAATGTTGAGTGAATGCGTGGGGAGTTTTGAATCAAGTGTGAGAGTAATGATGGTTGGGGATTTCAATGCTAAAGCGGGTAAAAATGTTATAGAGGGAGTAGTAGGTAAATTTGGGGTGCCAGGGGTAAATGTAAATGGGGAGCCTTTAATTGAGCTATGTGTAGAAAGAGATTTGGTAATAAGTAATACATATTTTATGAAAAAGAGGATAAATAAATATACAAGGTATGATGTAGCACATAATGGAAGTAGTTTATTAGATTATGTATTGGTGGATAAAAGGTTGATGGGTAGGCTCCAGGATGTACATGTTTATAGAGGGGCAACTGATATATCGGATCATTATTTAGTTGTAGCTACAGTTAGAGTAAGAGGTAGATGGGAAAAGAGGAAGGTGGCAACAACAAGTAAGAGGGAGGTGAAAGTGTATAAACTAAGGGAGGAGGAAGTTCAGGTGAGATATAAGTGACTATTGGCAGAAAGGTGGGCTAGTGCAAAGATGAGAAGTGGGGGGGTTGAAGAGGGTTGGAATAGTTTTAAAAATGCAGTATTAGAATGTGGGGCAGAAGTTTATGGTTATAGGAGGGTGGGGGCAGGAGGAAAGAGGAGTGATTGGTGGAATGATGAAGTAAAGGGTGTGATAAAAGAGAAAAAGTTAGCTTATGAGAGGTTTTTACAAAGCAGAAGTGTTATAAGAAGAGCAGAGTATATGGAGAGTAAAAGAAAGGTAAAGAGAGTGGTGAGAGAGTGCAAAAGGAGAGCAGATGATAGAGTGGGAGAGGCACTGTCAAGAAATTTTAATGAAAATAAAAAAAAAATTTGGAGTGAGTTAAACAAGTTAAGAAAGCCTAGGGAAAGTATGGATTTGTCAGTTAAAAACAGAGTAGGGGAGTTAGTAGATGGGGAGATGGAGGTATTAGGTAGATGGCAAGAATATTTTGAGGAACTTTTAAATGTTAAGGAAGAAAGAGAGGCAGTAATTTCATGCACTGGTCAGGGAGGTATACCATCTTTTAGGAGTGAAGAAGAGCAGAATATAAGTGTGGGGGAGGTACGTGAGGCATTACGTAGAATGAAAGGGGGTAAAGCAGCTGGAACTGATGGGATCATGACAGAAATGTTAAAAGCAGGGGGGGATATAGTGTTAGAGTGGTTGGTACTTTTGTTTAATAAATGTATGAAAGAGGGGAAGGTACCTAGGGATTGGCGGAGAGCAAGTATAGTCCCTTTATATAAAGGGAAAGGGGACAAAAGAGAATGTAAAAATTATAGAGGAATAAGTTTACTGAGTATACCAGGAAAAGTGTACGGTAGGGTTATAATTGAAAGAATTAGAGGTAAGACAGAATGTAGGATTGCGGATGAGCAAGGAGATTTCAGAGTGGGTAGGGGATGTGTAGATCAAGTGTTTACATTGAAGCATATATGTGAACAGTATTTAGATAAAGGTAGGGAAGTTTTTATTGCATTTATGGATTTAGAAAAGGCATATGATAGAGTGGATAGAGGAGCAATGTGGCAGATGTTGCAAGTATATGGAATAGGTTGTAAGCTATTAAATGCTGTAAAGAGTTTTTATGAGGATAGTGAGGCTCAGGTTAGGGTGTGTAGAAGAGAGGGAGACTACTTCCCAGTAAAAGTAGGTCTTAGACAGGGATGTGTAATGTCACCATGGTTGTTTAATATATTTATAGATGGGGTTGTAAAGGAAGTAAATGCTAGGGTGTTCGGGAGAGTGGTGGGATTAAATTTTGGGGAATCAAATTCAAAATGGGAATTGACACAGTTACTTTTTGCTGATGATACTGTGCTTATGGGAGATTCTAAAGAAAAATTGCAAAGGTTAGTGGATGAGTTTGGGAATGTGTGTAAAGGTAGAAAGTTGAAAGTGAACATAGAAAAGAGTAAGGTGATGAGGGTATCAAATGATTTAGATAAAGAAAAATTGGATATCAAAGTGGGGAGGAGGAGTATGGGAGAAGTGAATGTTTTCAGATACTTGGGAGTTGACGTGTAGGCGGATGGATTTATGAAGGATGAGGTTAATCATAGAATTGATGAGGGAAAAAGGGTGAGTGGTGAGTTGAGGTATATGTGGAGTCAAAAAACGTTATCTATGGAGGCAAAGAAGGGAATGTATGAAAGTATAGTAGTACCAACACTCTTATATGGGTGTGAAGCTTGGGTGGTAAATGCAGCAGCGAGGAGACGGTTGGAGGCAGTGGAGATGTCCTGTTTAAGGGCAATGTGTGGTGTAAATATTATGCAGAAAATTCGGAGTGTGGAAATTAGGAAAAGGTGTGGAGTTAATAAGAGTATTAGTCAGAGGGCAGAAGAGGGGTTGTTGAGGTGGTTTGGTCATTTAGAGAGAATGGATCAAAGTAGAATGACATGGAAAGCATATAAATCTATAGGGGAAGGAAGGCGGGGTAGGGGTTGTCCTCGAAAAGGTTGGAGAGAGGGGGTAAAGGAGGTTTTGTGGGCAAGGGGCTTGGACTTCCAGCAAGCATGTGTGAGCGTGTTAGATAGGAATGAATGGAGATGAATGGTACTTGGGACCTGACGATCTGTTGGAGTGTGCGCAGGGTAATATTTAGTGAAGGGATTCAGGGAAACCGGTTATTTTCATATAGTCGGACTTGAGTCCTGGAAATGGGAAGTACAATGCCTGCACTTTAAAGGAGGGGTTTGGGATACTGGCAGTTTGGAGGGATATGTTGTGTATCTTTATATGTGTATGCTTCTAAACTGCAAAAACAGTGATAATGTGTGAGTGAGGTGAAAGTGTTGAATGATGATGAAAGTATTTTCTTTTTGGGGATTTTCTTTCTTTTTTGGGTCACCCTGCCTCGGTGGGAGACAGCCGACTTGTTGAAAAAAAAAAAAAAAAAAATCTGGTATATTTTTAAATGTTTATACAGTAGTGTACTGTATATTGAAATAAAAAGTATAGAAGAAATCAGCCCTAATATACTTCATTTAGATATAAATATGGTCAGAGAGCTCTTTGTAAGTCCAAGGTGTCAGTAAACGAGTACGTCGCTAAGTGAGGAGAGGCTGTACTGTATATATTTATTTGTAATTCCCAAGTGTATAAGAGGCTTATTATTTTATCACCTTTACTCCCTCACTAGTTATATTAATCAGAGCTCTTATTAGTCTCATAAACATTAGCATAAAAAGGTTTGTTTTTAAGTTTTAAGTCTTAACCCTTAATTTTTTCAGGTCATTGCTGGTCAGTTCTTATCAGACAAAAAAGTAGGAACATATGTTGAAGTTGATATGTATGGCCTGCCCACAGACACTATCAGAAAAGAGTTTAGGACACGCATGATTCCTGGCAATGGTCTCAATCCTCAGTATAATGAAGAACCTTTTCTCTTCCGTAAGGTGAGTTAAAAATATTTAAAATTTCTGTGGGAATTTTGCTTAAGTGAAAATAGTAATACCATGGAAATATACTTCTGCAATGTCTTTAATGTTCCAAAAAATGCATGTATAATTTTCACCATAATATTTCTCATGGTAGATTTTTTATTTAACATTTATTTGGATGATAAATATTCAAATATACAGTGGACCCCCGCCTTACGATCAGCTCCCAACTCGAACAATTATGTAAGTGTACTTTTGTACGTGCTTTTGTACGTGTATTTTTGGGGGTCTGAAACGGACTAATCTAATTTACAATATTCCTTATGGGAACAAATTCTGTATGGGAACAAATTCATTCGGTAACGGCACCCGAACAGACTTCTGGAATGAATTAATATCATAAGTCAGGGGTCCACTGTATTTTAAACTATCAGAATGTTTTTATTTTATTGTTTTTTATTAACACATCGGCCATTTCCCACCAAGGCAGGGTGGTCCGAAAAAAAAAATTTCATCATCATTCACTCTATCACTGTCTTGCCAAAGGCAAGCTTACACTACAGTTATAAAACTGCAACATTAACACCCCTCCTTCAGAGTGCTGTCACTGTACTTCCCATCTCCAGGAATTGAGTCTGTCCTGCCGGTTTCCCTGAATCCCTTCTTAAGTGTTACCTTGCTTATACTCCAAGAGCACGTCAAGTCCTCAAAACCATTTGTTTCCATTTGCTCACACACGCTTGCTAGAAGTCCAAGCCCCTCGCACACAAAACCACCTTTACCTCCTTCCTTCAACCTTTCCTAGGCCTACCCCTATCTCGCCTTCCCTCCACTACAGATTTATACACTCTCGAAGTCATTCTGTTTTGTCCCTTCCTCTCTACATGTCCAAACCATCTCAATAACCCCTCCTCAGCCCTCTGGATAATAGTTTTAGTAATCCCACACCTCCTCCTAATCTCCAAACTATGGATTTTCTGCATTATATTCACACCACACATTGCCCTCAGACATGACATCTCCACTGCTTCCAGCCTTCTCCTTGTTGCAACATTCACAACCTATGCCTCACACCCATACAAGAGCAACTCCCACTTTGTGTTAGATTCTTTATCTTTTAACCCCACACCTCTTGCCAACACCCAAGCATTCGCTTCTCTTACAACTCCATCTATAAATATATTGAACAACCACGGTGACATCACACATCCCTGTCTAAGGCCTACTTTTACTGGGGAATAATCTCCCTCTCACCTACATACTCTAACCTGAGCCTCACTATCCCTTCACTGCTTTCAATAACCTGCCTCCTATTCCATACATTTGCAACATCTGCCACATCACCCCCTATCCACCCTATCATATGTCTTTTCCAAATCCATAAATGCCACAAAAACCTCTTTACCCTTATCTAAATACTGTTCACCTATATGTTTCACTGCAAACATTTGGTCTACACCCTCCCTTATCCTGCTCTAAATCTTACTCTTAATTCTTTCAATAATAGCTCTACCATACGCTTTACCAGGTATACTCAACAGACTTCTTCTTTCAACGTACCAGCTGTATCCCACTGAGGTGGGGTGGCCCAAAAAGAAAAAAAGTTTCTCCTTTTAAATTTAGTAATACATACAGGAGAAGGGGTTACTAGCCTCTTGCTCTTGGCATTTTAGTTGCCTCTTACGACACGAATGGCTCACAGAGGAAGAATTCTGTTCCTCTTCCCGATGGAGAACTCAACAGACTTATTCCCCTATAATTTTTACACACTCTTTTGCCCCCTTTGCCTTTATACAAGGGAACTATACATGCTCTCTGCCAATCCCTAGGTACCTTACTCTCTTCCATACATTTATTAAATAAAAACACTAACCACTCCAAATCTATATCCCCACCTG
This sequence comes from Cherax quadricarinatus, assembly GCF_038502225.1. Classification (NCBI taxonomy): domain Eukaryota; kingdom Metazoa; phylum Arthropoda; class Malacostraca; order Decapoda; family Parastacidae; genus Cherax; species Cherax quadricarinatus. Next base: position 33,853,079 of record NC_091304.1, on the reverse strand, counting down.
CTTTTAACATCTCTCTCTTTATCCCATCATTCCCAGCTGCTTTACCCCCTTTTATTCTACCCACTATGCCATGCACTTCCCCCACACTTACAACTGGTTCTTCCTCACTCCTATAAGATGTTATTCCTCCTTGCCCTATATGCAAAATCACAGCTTCCCTATCTTCATCAACATTTAAAAATTCCTCAAAATATTCCCTCCATCTTCCCGATACCTCTAACTCTCCATTCAGTAACTCTTCTCTCCTATTTTTAACTAAGAAATTCCCTCGGCTTTCTCAGCTTATTAATCTCACTCCAAAACTTTTTCTTATTTTCAACAAAATTTGTTGATAACATCTCACCCACTCTCTCATTTGCTCTTTTTACATTGCTTCACCACTCTCTTAACCTCTGCTTTTCTCTATATATACCCCTTCCTCCTTGCATAACTTCTGCTTTGTAAAAACCTCTCATAGGTTAACTTTTTGTCTCTTACTACTCTCTTTACATCATCATTCCATCAGCCACTCTTTTTTCCCTCCCGCACCCACTTTTCTGTAACCACAAACTTCTGATGAACACACTAACACTATATTCTTAAATTTACAGTATACACCTTCTATCCCATTGCCTATACTCACACTAGCCCATCTGTCCTCCAACAGTTGTTTATATCTTACCCTAAATGCCTCCTCCTTTAGTTTATAAACCTTCACCTCTCTCTTACTTGCTGCTTCTATAGTCCTTGTATCCTATCTGCCTTTTACTCTTGCTGTAGTTACAATTAAAAAGTAATCTTGATATATCTGTAGCCCCTCTATAAACATGTACATCCTGAAGTCTACCCAACAGTCTTTTATCTACCAATATGTAGTCAGCCAAACTACTGTCATCATGCCCTTTATCATATCTTGTGTGCTTATTTATTCTCTTTTTTTTTAAAATATGTCTTACCTATAACCAAACCCCTTTCTATACAAAGTTCAATCAAATGCTCCCCATTATCATTTACACCTGGCACCCCAAACTTAACTACCATACCCTCTCTGAATGCTTCTCCTAGGTTAGCATTTAGGTCCCTTACCACAATTACTCTCTCACTTGGCTCAAAAGTTCCTACACACTCACTCAACATCTCCCAAAATCTCTCTCTGTCTCCTCTGCACTCCTCTCTTTTCCAGGTGCATACACACTTATTATGACTCACTTTTCACATCTGACCCTTATTTTAATCCACATAATCCTTAAATTTTTACATTTATATTCCCTCTTCTCTCTCCATTACTGATCCTTCATCATTATTGCTACCCCTTCCTTAGCTCTAACTCTCTCAGATGCTTCTGACTTAATAGTATTTATTTCTCCACACTGAAACTCCCCTACCCCCTTCAGCTTTGTTTTGCTTAGGGCTAGGACATCCAACTTCTTTTCATTCATAGCATTAACAATCATTTCTTTCTTTCTTATCATCCACACTACATCCACACACATTCTAATATCCCAATTTTATAAAGTTTTTCTTTTCCTTGTTTTTAGTAGTTTATACAGAAGAAGGGGGTTACTAGCCCATTGCTCCCGGCATTTATTCTCCTCCTACAACATGCATAGCTTACAGAAGAAGAATTCTGTTTCACTTCCCCATGGACATAAGCACAAATAAACAAGAACAAGAACTAGGAAGAAAATAGAAGAAAACCCAGAGGGGTTAGTATATACAGGTCCTCCATCACAAATCTGGCATCATTGGGACCTGTAGTGTGCCGGATTACTGAGTTTGCCGAATTACAGAGTGGTTAAGTTAGAATACACTTAATAAAATTAACCAACTTGACTTACACAGTTCATTGAACATCGGCAAAAATCGAACATTTCCGCTACTTTGAGCTCAATTTCAAGGTACTTTTCGTCATGAAAGCAATCAAAATCATGTCTATTTCTGAAATATATCTTCCATTCTATCGAATGAGTCCAAAACATGAGAATACAACCATAACGACCATACGAAAATATACTGCAAAGAGGCGGCTAATGGCTGAAAAGTGAACTCCCTTATTTATCGTCCATCTTTTTATTTTTGTTATACATTAAGAAGCATCTTTCCATCATACATTGCCCAAGTTTCAATGAGATAGCCCAAAAAACAACTGAGAAAAAAAATATTTACCAAAAATCATATATGGAAAGCCCAAGCCAGGTACTGGAAATAAGTCACTTTGTCTGACTTTTCTGGGTTATCCCAGGTTCTCTATACATACACTGCTATGTATGATAACCTATGTAACTGTATTTGTGTATACCTGAATAAACTTATTTACCTCTAGTCTCTCAACTGAGTACAAGAAATTGCCCATTCACTTATTTCAACTACCCAATAAAGTGGTCAGAAATTGGCAATTTGGCCGATTTCACACAAATTTCAAAAGATGCCAATTTCAAAATAGGGTCCAGAATTAACAATGCAGACATTCCTGGCACTAAAATAACATTTTCTCTGTTCATTAGTCATGTCTACAGGCCCCTCTTATATTACTCTTGCTTACCATTTGGAATTTTTATTCACAAAAAAAATAAAAAATTTACTGTTATGCAGACTACTGCATTATTGTAATAATTGTATAAATAATGTCAATCCATTCTTGACTCCTTACTGGAATTTGGACTGGCAGGTGGACAGGTATTGGACGGTGATGTCATTTGTTTACTCATGAGCTTTGCTAAAGAATAGAACATTTTTGCTACTGTGAGCACAATTTCAAGGTACTTTTCATCATGAAAGCAATCAAAATTATATCTATTTCTGTAATATATCTTTCATTCTATCAAATGAGACCGAAAAAATGAGAATATAACCATAACGACCATACAAAAATATACCGCTAAGCGGCCGCTAATGGCTGAGAAGTGAACTCCGCTATTTATGGTCTGATTTCTTTTATTTTTGGTGTACGTGAAGAAGTATTTTTCCATCATACATTGCCCAAGTTTGAATAAGATAACCCAACAAATAACTGAGAAAATAATAATAATAATAATATAATAAAAATAATAATGTCTTTATTTACTACACGTACATGTACAAGGTATACAGGCCTAGCTGACATCAGTGACATACTACTGTAAAGAAAGGCACTTGTTATGCTGAGTATTTCAAGAAAATTAGGTCAGTGTCCCAGGATAACACCCACACTAGTCGACTAACACCCAGGTACCCATTTATTGATGGGTAAACATAGACAACAGGTGTAAAGAAACATGCTTAATGTTTCTACCCTGCTGGGAATCGAATATTTACCAAAAATCATATATGGCTAACCCAAGGTACTAAAAATAAGCCACATTGACTTTTTTGGGGTTATCCTAGGTTCTCTACACATATGCTGCTATGTGTGATAATCTATAGAGATAAAATAACTTTTTTGTTTCATGTTTATGGTGGAGTACAAGTGTATATTATAGTTAGTCCTGTGCTATACTCCGTTTTCTCTAATATAAGCCCCCAAGACAAGGATAGGAGAACGGTATTTGTTTACCATATCCTCTTCATAACTCTGTCAAACTGCTCAGTTTTATGCCAAATATTATTCATTCTGGAGTATTTAACATGTTTTATGTTATTTATATTGTTTATGTCATATTAGATCAATTGTGATAGGCAAATAAGCTGTAGTGTTGATATTAGTGTAATAATAAAGCATATTCTCCTGCTTCATGAGACTCAGCTCATGGCAACTGACAGTGGCTTCAAAGCCACCTTATCTTTAATGGATAATGTACTGTGTAGGTGCTTTACATAATGAGAAACATTTCTTTTATTCATTGGAACCATGGCTAGGACTAAAAGTAAACAGGTTAAAACAATAAATGGAGAAAAAGAAATTGGAATGACTTGTGCAGCAAGTAGCGCCACCAAACAGTACCAGCAGGTTGGTGTAGCGACCCTGGAAATTTGAAATTATGCTAGCCAAAATTAGTGCCGAATAACTGAAGGAACCGAATAACTGATTGCCGGATTTGTGATGGCGGACCTGTATATGCTTGTACATGCATGTGTAGTGTGACCTAAGCGTAAGTAGAAGTAGCAAGACACACCTGCAACCTTGCATGTTTATGAGACAGAAAAAGAATAGTTTTATATTTAGTAAATTACAAATGCCAGTGTTTTTAAAGAAAGAATAACTTATTAGAAAAATGCGATAATTTTATAATTCATATTCATAAGCAAAATTTTTTGACCAGAGTAGTGTAAATGCTGTAACATAGCAGTCAACTATAGATCAGTCACTAATTTTGATTTATTCTGAGATGCTTTTACCATCACTTTATACATATACATGAACACTGTATATTCTTGTTATCTGGCATTATACACCCTGCGGGTGTTACTGTAATTCAGATCATGTAATATCATACTTTATCATATTACTTCATGAAACAGGTTGTATTGCCTGACTTAGCTGTCCTACGATTTGGTGTGTTTGATGAAAATGGTAAGATGCTGGGACAGAGGATCCTGCCTCTGGATGGGTTACAAGCAGGTTATCGTCACATCTCTCTACGCACGGAAGGCAACTTTCCCATGTCACTGCCTATGTTGTTCTGTAACATTGAACTAAAGATCTATGTTCCTGATGGTCTTGGCGGTAGGTGTATAATATTTAATGTACATTCATGGTGGAAAGGTGATTGAATTATAGGGAAGGAATGTTTGTATATCAGAAGGCATTTAAAAGTAAATGTATAAATAAGCAATGTGATGAGGGGTAACAAAAAGTCTAGGCAATAATAGACTGAATATCAGATTGAAGGGGAGTATGGAGGAACTGGATGTATTTATTTATTAATTGAATAAATATATAAATAAAATTTAATTAAATTATAGAGCTAATGTAATTTCTTGATATTACTGCATATACATTTTCAAATGTACATGTTAAAAAATATTTTAACTCTTTTTAAGACTTGATGGATGCCCTTTCGGACCCTCGAGCCTTCTTGAGTGCCCAAGAAAAGCGAGAGGAACAGATGAAGGCAATGGGTATTGAAGCTTCTGATATTGACACAAAAGCACTGAAAGGGGCAGGGGGTAAACCAGGTGGAGCAAAGGCTGGAGTGCCAGGAGGTAAACCTGGAGCACCAGGTGTTGGTGCTGGCGCTAAAAAGGAAGATGAACTTAGTAAGTACAGCAGCTAATACAGATATTTTCTTTATTTCTTGACTAAAAAAATAAATAATGAGGTGAGAAGAGTAAATACAGTGGAACCTCAGTTTTCGTGATTAATCCATTCTAAAAAAGTCTGACGAAAACTGAATTGTATGAAAACTGAAGCAATATTTCCCATAAGAAATAATGTAAATCCAATTAATCCATTCCAGACACCCAAAAATATTAACATAAAATACATTTTATAGAGAATAACTGTAGTTTTACATACAGAAAACAATGAGAAATAAAAATAAATGGCTAATGAAATGGATAAATGAACATTTAACATCACTTTTACCTTTATTGAAGACTCTTGTTGGTGTATGGAAGACGGTGAGTAGGGGAGAGGGAGGAGGAGAGGTTATTGTTAGGAAGGGAAATCCCTTTCCATAAGGACTGCAGGTATCTAGGCCCAATCCGGGGTTGTTTCCCTTTGTCTTTTACTGGAACTAGGACCAGCTTGAGAGTCACTGTACCCCCGTCGCACAAAAAAATCTGTCCAGGGAGGTCTGTTTCTGGCATCTCTTTAAGATTTGCCTAAAATGGGACAAGGCATTGTCATTGAACATGTTGCAGACATGGCTTGCAGCAGCTTTGTTAGGGTGATATTTCTCCACAAAACTTTGCAACTCACTTCACTTTGCACACATGTCCTTAATCACTGAAGAAGACACATTCTCCCCTCTCTCTTCCTCTTCCTCCTCCTCCTCCTCCTCCTCCTCCTCTGAAGCTATTTCCTCAGCTGCGGTCTGTTGCTCTTCCAGTTGAAGGTCTTGCAGCTCTTCAGTGGTTAGCTCTTCCCTGTGTTCATCCACCAACTCTTCCACATCCTGGCCACTCAAATCCAACCCCATGGACTTCCCCAAAGACACGAGATTCCACAGTAGGCGTAGGTTCATCAAGGTCAGCCTCAAACCCTTCAAAATCCTTCTCTAGGACACATTCTGGCCACAATTTTCTCCAAGCAGAGTTCATTGTCCTGGAAGTCACTCCCTGCCAAGCCTTATCTATAAGGCAATTGAGGATATTGAAGTGATTCCTCCAGAGCTCTCTTAGGGTCAATTCAGTGTCTGAAGTCACTTCAAAGCACCTTTGAAACAGTGCTTTGGTGTAGAGTTTTTTTGAAATTTGAAATGACCTGCTGGTCCATGGGCTGGAGGAGAGGAGTGGTATTAGGGGGCAAGAACTTCACTGTGATGAAACTACACTCCTCAAACAATTGGTCTTCCAAGTCTGGAGGATGAGCAGGAGCATTGTACATTACCAGGAGGCACTTGAGTAGCAATTGATTTTCCAGGAGGTATTTCTTCACGCTCAGGTCAAACACTTCATTGACCCACTCAATGAAATTTTGCCTTGTGACCTATGCCTTACTGTTAGCCTTCCACATCACATACAGTTTACTCTTGGTGACATTGTTTTTCTTGGACATTCAGGGATTTTCAGAGTGAGGCACCAGTAAAGGCTTCACTTCGAAATCCCCACTAGCATTACCACAGAACAAAAGAGTTAGCCTATCTTTCATAGGCTTGTGTCCTCTCTGGCATTTTCTTCCAAAAGAGGCCTGTTTCGTCACAATTAAAGACTTGTTGGGGGAGGATTTTTTCAGCCTCTACGTACTTCTTGAATTCATCAACGAATTCTTCAGCCCCATGTTTGTCCGAGCTTGCAGCATCACCATTCCTTACTACACTGTGTATGCCAGTTCGCTTCTTGAATTTGTTGAATCAGCCTCTGCTGGCCTTAAATTTACTAACAGCAGCAATCGTTCCAGGCATTTTTTTGCGAAATCCACATGCAACTGCCTTGAGTTTTTGCAAATTATTGCCTTCGAAACACTATCTCCCGCTAACAGTTTTTCGTTGATCCACACCAACAACAACTTCTCAACATCTTAGATTGTTTGCGATCTCTGTTTAATTAGCACATTTACCCCTTTCACAACATCAGCTTCCTTGATTTCTTTTTCTTCGCCAGGATGGAACTGATCATTGATGCAGACTTCCTGTACATCCTGGCAAGAACGGCCACACATATGTCACTTTCATACTTTGCTACAAGTTCTTTCTTGAATTCTATCATGTTTCTCGCCTTCTTTATCAAAGGGCTGGCACTCTGAACTTTCTTTGGCCCCATGGTGGCTTATTTAGTAGTCACACTTAGTAAACAAGCACAAAAAACAAGGGATTATTACGAAATGTTTTGGATGAATGCACGAGGTGATGCTCACTCAACAAGAAACAAAGGCAGACTAAGTAATGAACGCATTGGATGCTTTGTGTGTGTGCTTGAGTGGCTGAGTCACTTGGACACATTTGGTACGGACCATTTTCAGCTCTATGAAAACCGAGCAGATGTACAAAAACTGGGACAAAATTTTGACAAAAAAGTTGTTGAAAACTGAATCCTATGAAAACTGGGGCATATGAAAACCAAGGTTCCACTGTAGATGAAAGATACTGAACACAATAGTACAGTGGAACCTCGGCTTGCAAATTTAATCTGTTCCGTGACCTTGTTCGTATATTGATTTGTTCGTATGCCGAGTCAATTTTCATCATTTAAATTAATTGAAATGGCATTAATCTGTTCCACTGGAATTCCTGCTCTTAGGAAGAATGACAGAATACTTCAGTATGATGCTAATATAAACTCTATGGCTTACTTATATATCACAATTCATCTAATTTCACCATCACTCAAGGAATGCACAACAGGTTCATCATTATCAGTATTCAGCATTTCTTCGATGTCAGCTTCATGTAACTCCATTAGCACACAGTCAAGATGAGTAAATAGCATTGTCAATGCTTATTGCTTGGGTACGTTTATTCTGTTAGTGGGTAGGATCTGTGAAGGACCTGCCTGGTATGGGCCAACAGGCCTACTGCAATGTTCCTCCTTTCTTATGTTATTATGTATCCACGACACTAATCATACCCAGCCCCTCCCACTCATATATTTGTTCAATCTCTTTTTAAAGCTACCCATGGTTCTATCGAAGCTAAAACTGTGGGTAGTTTCAAATTTAGGTTGGATAAATACACGAGTTAGGGGTTGGATTTGAGTGGGACTTGCACGTGAGTAAATAGAGTTATTAAAGCTTATTGCTTGGGTAGTATTGAAAACTGAGTTGGGCAAATATTCTGTTAGTGGGATGGATTGTGAAGGACCTGCCTAGAATAGGCCAACAGGCTTGCTGCAGTGTATTATTATTAGTATGTATGTATAATAATATAGTAGGTTGGTAGACAGCAACCACCCAGGGGGGTACTACCATCCTGCCAAGTGAGTGTGAAACGAAAGCCTGTAATTGTTTTACGTGATGGTAGGATTGCTGGTGTCTTTTGTCTGTCTCATAAATATGCAAGATTACAGGTACGTCTTGCTACTTCTGCTTACACTTAGGTCACACTACATATACGTGTACATGTTTATTTATACACACTCATCTGAGTTTTCTTTGATTTTATCTTAATAGTTCTTGGTCTTATTACTTTTCCTTTTATATCCATGGGGAAGTGGAATAAGAATCTTCCTCCGTAAGCCATGTATGTTGTAAAAGTCAACTAAATGCTGGGAACAATGGGCTAGTAACCTCTTTTCCTGTAATAATTACTAAAAAGAATAAGAAGAAAATTGTCAAAGTGGGAAGTCTGAATGCGCGTGGATGTTGGTTAAATGACAAGAAAGAGATGATTGTGGATGTTATGAATGAGAAGAAGCTGGATGTCCTGGCTTTAAGTGAAACAAAGCTGAAAGGGGTGGGAGAGTTTCAGTGGAGAGAAATAAATGGGATTAGGTCAGGGGCTTCAAATAGAGTTAGAGCTAAAGAAGGAGTAGCAATAATGTTGAAGGATAAGTTGTGGTAGGAAAAGAGGGACTATAAATGTATTAATTCAAGGATTGTGTTGAGTAAAGTAAAGGTTGGATGTGAAAAGTGGGTTATAGTAAGCGTATATGCACCTGGAGAAGAGAGAAGCGTAGAGGAGAGAGAGAGATTTTGGGAAATGTTGAGTGAATGCGTGGGGAGTTTTGAACCAAGTGTGAGAGTAATGGTGGTTGGGGATTTCATTGCTAAAGTGGGCAAAAATGTTGTGTAGTAGGTAAATTTGTGGTACCAGGGGTGAATGAAAATTGGGAGCCTTTAAGTGAGCTATGTGTAGAAAGAGGTTTGGTAATAAGTAATACATATTTTATGAAGAAGAGGATAAATATACATGGTATGATATAGCACGTAATGAAAGTAGTTTGTTACATTATGTATTGGTGGATAAAAGGTTGATGAGTAAGCTCCAGTATGTACATGTCTGTAGAGGGGCAACTGATATCTCGGATCATTATTTAGTTGTAGCTACAGTTAGAGTAAGAGGTAGATGGGAAAAGAGGAAAATGGCAACAACAAGCAAGAGGGAGGTGAAAGTGTATAAACTAAGTTCGGGTGAGATATAAGCAACTATTGGCAGAAAGGTGGGCTGGTGCAAGTATGAGTAGTGGGGGGAGTTGAAGAGGGTTGGAATAGTTTTAAAAATGCACTACAGTGGAGCCTCTACTTGCGAGCGTGTCCATGTGCAAGTTTTTCCAAATACGAGCAGTCGATGGGTCGATTTTTTGCTTCCATACACGAGCAAAATTTCCACAAGTGAGCAGACCTCAAGGCAGGTTCCTTGATACTGGTGAGGAGCTCTTGCTTTTGATCTCAGGAATTGTATCTCATTTGTTTGTTGGACTGTCTTATTGAAACTTGGGCAATGTATGATGGAAAGATTCTTCTTAACATACACCAAAAATGAAAGAAATCTAAGCATAAATAATGGAGTTCACTTCTCAGCAATTAGCCACCCCTTAGCGGTAATTTTGAATGGTTTTTATGGTTGTATTCTCGTTTTTTTTGGTCTCATTTGATAGAATGGAAGATATATTACAGAAATAGCTATGATTTTGATTGCTTTCACGACGAAAAGTACCTTGAAATAGAGCTCAACCTAGGAGAAATGGTCTATTGCTTGGCTGTTTCAGAGTAAACAAATGACGTCACTGTCCATTCCAATATGCAGTTGTGAATGGGTTGACATTATTTATACAATTATTGCAATAAGGAGTAACAGTAAATCTTATATTTTTTGTGTGAATGAAAATTACAAATTATTTATATAATAATAATAATAATAATAATAATAATATAATATGAATAATAATAATATATATAATAATAATGTACTACATATAATAATTATAATAATAGATGGCTTCAAAAGGCCGTCACTAGATGGCAGTGTTTACCGCCTCCACCTGTTACATAATGACATATTTTATTCATTTTAGAGTATATATTATGTTTCTCTGTTATTTATATTGTTTATGTCATATTAGATGAACTGTGATATATAATTAAGCCGTATAGATGATATTAGCGAAATTATTCATGAAGTACAGTGGACCCCCGCATAGCGACTTTAATCCGTGCAAGAGGGCTGATCGTTATGTGAAATGTTCGGTATGCGAATGAATTTTCCCCATAAGAAATAATGGAAATCAAATTAATCCGTGCAAGACACCCAAAAGTATGAAAAAAAAAATTTTACCACATGAAATATACATTTTCCTACACACAAAGAGAAGGATACATGCACAATAGTAGAGTAGTACATGCACAATATATATTGTGCATGTACTAGTCTACTAAATGAAGAATAAATGACACTTACCTTTATTGAAGATGCAGCAATGACTGATGAGACACTGTGTCCTGGGAGTGCCTTTTCCTCCTGAGTACTGTAGGTCCTGTTTGGCATTTTCTTCCAGAACAGGCCTTATCACACTGTGTATGCCACTACGATTCTTAAATCTCTCAAACCAACCTTTGCTGGCTTTAAATTCACCAATATGAGCACTAGTTCCAGGCATTTTTCCCTGTTCACCTGGGTGTTAGTCGACTGGTGTGGGTTGCATCCTGGGAGACAAGATTAAGGACCCCAGTGGAAATAAGTTAGACAGTCTTCGATGACACTGACTTTTTTGGGTTATCCTGGGTGGCAAATCCTCTGGGGTTAATTGTTTCTTGGTATTCTCAATAAGCCACACCAACAACGGTGCTACAGCAGCAGCAGCAGCTGACGGTGGTACAGCAGCAGCAGCAGCTGACGGTGGTACAGCAGCAACAGACGATGCTACAGCAGCAGCAGACGATGCTACAGCAGCAACAAACGATGCTACAGCAGCAGCAGACGATGCTACAGCAGCAGCAGACGATGCTACAGCAGCAGCAGACGATGCTACAGCAGCAGCAGACGATGCTACAGCAGCAGCAGACGATGCTACAGCAGCAGCAGACAATGCTACAGCAGCAGCAGACGATGCTACAGCAGCAGCAGACGATGCTACAGCAGCAGCAGACGGTACTACAGCAGCAGCAGCTGTACCACCAATAGTAGCGATGGTTGATTGGGGTTTATTATACAACCTGGCCAGCTCGGAGACACGCACTCCACTTTCATACTTATCAATGATCTTTTTCTTCATCTCTATAGTAATTCTCACCCTTATTGCTGTAGGGTTGGCACTAGAAGCTTTCTTGGGGCCCATGGTCACTTATTTTCCAGAAAAAATCACCAAAAACACTGTAATAATACGAAATGTTCCGATTGTATGCTTGGATGTTACTGCGGAGGCTGGCTGGTAAACAATGCCACCAGCAGAACATGTGAGCGGGGCTCAGGCCGCACATTGGACGCGTCTCGGACGAAGAGCGGTGAGCGGGTTTTTGGGCGGTATGCGAGGCAAAATCTTTGCGAAAAAAGCGAGCGGTATGCGGATTGTACGGTATGCGATGTGTGCGGTATGCGGGGGTCCACTGTAGTTTGCCCGGTCTCCAGACAAACTCTCGTCCACCGCTATCACTGCCCATACCACTACATGAATGACATACAGTGGACCCCCGCGTAACGATCACCTCCCAATGCGACCAATTATGTAAGTGTATTTATGTAAGAGCGTTTGTACGTGTATGTTTGTGGGTCTGAAATGGACTAATCTACTTCACAATATTCCTTATGGGAACAAATTCGGTCAGTACTGGCACCTGAACATACTTCTGGAATGAAAAAATATCGTTAACCGGGGGTCCACTGTATTTTATTCATTTTAGAGTATATATCAGGTTTCTATGTTATTTATGTTGTTTATTATGTCATATTAGACTCACGAAATCGTAATGACATGATTGCAAACAAACCATACCCCGGCCGGGATTGAACCCGCAGTCAGAGAGTCTCAAAACTCCAGCCGCGACGGGCTGGAGTTTTGAGACTCTCTGACCGCGGGTTCAATCCCGGCCGGGGTATGGTATGTCATATTAGATGAAGTAAGATAGATAAATAAGCTTAGAGTTGATATTAGCGAAATTATTGAAGTACAGAATTCCACTGGAACGGATTAATTGTATTTCAGTTAGCTTAAATGAGGAAAATTGTCTCTGTAAACGAGCAAATCCAGTTGCAAGCAAGGTCATGGAATGGATTAAACTCGCAAGTAGAGGTTCCACTGTATTAGAATGTGGGCAGAAGTTTGTGGTTATAGGAGGGTGGGTGCAGGAGGAAAGAGGAGTGATTGGTAGAATGATGAAGTAAAGGGTGTGATAAAAGAGAAAAAATTAGCTTATGAGAGGTTTTAACAAAGCAGAAGTGTTATAAGAAGAGCAGAGTATATGGAGAGTAAAAGACAGGTGAAGAGAGTGGTGAGAGAGTGCAAACGGAGAGCAGATGATAGAGTGGGAGAGGCACTGTCAAGAAATTTTAATAAAAATAAGAAAAAATTTTGGAGTGAGTTAAACAAGTTGAGAAAGCCTAGAGAATGAATGGATTTGTCAGTTAAAAACAGAGTAGGGAGTTAGTAAATGGGAAGATGGAGGTTTTGGGTAGATGGCGAGAATATTTTGAGGAACTTTTAAATGTCGATGAAGAAAGGGAAGCGGTAATTTCATGCACTTGCCAGGGAGGTATACCATCTTTTAGGAGTGAAGAAGAACAGGATGTGAGTGTGGGGGAGGTGCGTGAGGCATTACGTAGAATGAAAGGGGGTAAAGCAGCTGGAACTGACGGGATCATGACAGAAATGTTAAAAGCAGAGGGGGATATAGTGTTGGAGTGGTTGGTATTTTTGTTTAATAAATGTATGAAAGAGGGGAAGGTACCTAGGGATTAGCAGAGAGCATGTGTAGTCCCTTTATATAAAGGGAAGGGGGACAAAAGAGATTGTAAAAATTATTGAGGAATAAGTTTACTGAGTTCTAGGTAGTAAGTTGGTAGACAGCATGTTACAAATAATATGATTTCTAATAACCATAGAGATCTCCAGTGAATACTAGAAAGGACTGCCCTTCTAGCATCCAGCCCGTTACTGGGTTTTTGTAACAAGTAGTCAGTATCCTGGTCCGATTATCCATTAGAATTCAATAATAATTATTAGTGCTTCAGGATTGCAATTGGTAGGTTACTAACTAAAGAAATTTTGAGACTCTCTGACTGCGGGTTCAATCCCAGCCGGGGTATGGTTTAAATTAATCAAAGTAATCAAAATAATAATAATCACTTCTCTTGTGTACAGTAATATTGTGCTGAAGGCACATATCACATTTATATGTCTTAAGTACCGTCTGGTACATTAACATTTAATAATACATATATATATAAGTAAGTTTGTGTGTAAGTGCTCTTAGTAGTTCGCTATGTCTCAAGACTCGACTAGACTTAAACCCGTGACTGACAAAGTCCTCACATCAACTAACTTCTTGACCAACCTGGCAATCAGAACAGCTTGCTTGTACAATAAAACAACCGATAAGCCGAACAGCAGTATAACAAGCAACAGCGACACAGAATCAGGAACAAGGAGATAACATAACGACACTAAGTAGGGACCATCTGCAGATCCTCCACAAAAGTCACAAAACTCCCTTACTACTGAATCTAAGTTCAGCATTAGAAAATCCCGAACTGTGACAGTACACAGATACCAGTACAAATTAGGTCAGAAGCTACAGCTCAGGACCTGAGTTTCTCAGTGTGACACACAACCTCAGTACAATGTCGAAAATCACTAAGTCTAGACAATGTTCTGTGAACAAAGTTCCACAGAACCAACAACAAGAAAACGACAGAGACGATCTTCCAACAAGGGCCCACGAGAGAGGAGTGTGGGGCGTCTTGCCAGGAGAACGTCCAACCGACAAGAGAGTGAGCAGCCCAGCTAGACTACTAAAGGCAAGGTGTGAACACCCCCCCTTTGATCACGTGACTGCTCCGTGGACTGCTGTCCAGCAACACCAAGAAGCCGGCAGGGAAACGAGCAACGAGCGATAATTACAGTAGTTAGACAATCAAGACTAACTATGATCACTGAATAATATATATAAATGTTACATCCTACCTAATAACATAACTAAGTCAAATAATAATATAAAGCATTATATTTACGATTTAGCTATTATCGCAAATATAAGCAATATAAAATTATATGAACAGGTAATATACATTATATACATTGTGACCCATTCAGGGGTCGCAATACAGCAACCGCCCAGGGAGGTACTACCGTCCTGCCAAGTGAGTGTAAAATGAAAGCCTGTAATTGTTTTACACGATGGTAGGATTGCTGGTGTCTTTTTTTTTGTCTCATGAACATGCAAGATTTCAGGTACGTCTTGCTACTTCTACTTACACTTAGGTCACACTACACATACATGTACAAGCATATATATACACACCCCTCTGGGTTTTCTGCTATTTTCTTTCTAGTTCTTGTTGTTGTTTATTTTCTCTTATATCCATGGGGAAGTGGAACAGAATTCTTCCTCCGTAAGCCATGTGTGTTGTAAGAGGTGACTAAAAT
Source organism: Cherax quadricarinatus (assembly GCF_038502225.1). Classification (NCBI taxonomy): domain Eukaryota; kingdom Metazoa; phylum Arthropoda; class Malacostraca; order Decapoda; family Parastacidae; genus Cherax; species Cherax quadricarinatus. Next base: position 33,838,007 of record NC_091304.1, on the reverse strand, counting down.
GACGGGAGCAAGGGGCTAGTAACCCCTTCTCCTGTATAAATTACTAAATTTGAAAAGAGATATTTTTGTTTTTCTTTTTGGGCCACCCTGCCTCGGTGGGATATGGCCGGTTTGTTGAAAGAAGAAGTAGTAGTTTACTGAGCATACCAGGAAAAGTGTACCGTAGGGTTATAATTGAAAGAATTAGAAGTAAGACAGAATGTAGGATTGCAGATGAGCAAGGAGGTTTCAGAGTGGGTAGGGGATGTGTAAATCAAGTGTTTACATTGAAGCATATATGTGAACAGTAATTAGATATAGGTAGGGAAGTTTTTATTGCATTTATGGATTTAGAAAAGGCATATGATAGAGTGGATAGGGGAGCAACGTGGCAGATTTTGCAAGTATATGGAATAGGTAGTAAGTTACTAAATGCTGTAAAGAGTTTTTATGAGAATAGTGACACTCAGGTTAGGGTGTGTAGAAGAGAGGGAGACTTCCCAGTAAAAGTAGGTCTTAGACAAGGATGTGTATTGTCACCATGGTTGTTTAACCCTTTGAGGGTCGACAGGCCTTCTCCGAGACTCGTTCTCAGGGTCGGCCAAATTTAAAAAAAAAAAAAATTCTTATGAAAAGATAGAGAATCTTTTCCCAATCATAATGACACCAAAAGTATGAAATTTGATGGAAAAGTTACGGAATTATGCTCTCGTGAAGTTAGCGGTCTCGGCGATGTTTATGCATCGGCGATTTTGCCCACTTTGAGCCCCATTTTCGGCCAATTCCCCTGTACTAGTCGACAAAAAACATGAATATTTTGCTAGAACTCCATTTTTTCTATAAATTGAGTGCAAGAAACCACCGATTTACCAATTTCAACTATCCAGTACAGTGGTCAGAGTTTAGCAATTTTGCCAATTCCACACAAATTTCAAAAGATGCCAATTTCCGAATAGGGTCCAGAATAAACAAGAAAGACATTCCTGACACTAAAATGACATTTCCTCTGTTCATTAGTCACGTCTCAAGGCCCCTCTTACATTCTTTTGCTTTCCACTTTGAATTTTTATTCTCACAAAAACTAGAAGATTTACTGTTATGCAGACTACTGCATTAGTGTAAAAAATGGTATAAATAATATTGGCGCACTTGCGAAAGAATATTAGACTCACCAGTTGACGTGTATTGGATGCTTGGCAATATTTGTTCACTTTTGAACTTTGGTAAAAATCAAACATTTCTGCTATTTTGAGCTCAATTTCAAGGTACTTTTCATTGTAAAACCAGTCAGAATCATCTCAATTTCTGTAGTATGTCTTCCTTTCTATAAAATGAGACCAAGAAAACTAGAATACAACAATAAATACCATACGAAAATACAGTGCAAAGTCGCTGTTTTATTCCAGAAAAACGGTCAAAGTTTTTTTTTTTCTCATTATGCACTGTGTGCTGCAGGTTTTTTTTTTATACTGTGCACACTGGCCACATAGACCCATTCTTTCATATGTAGACCTACCAGCTTTCTCCCACTAGATTTGAGGGCGCTAGAATTTAAGCATACTAGTACATCAAAAACCCTGGGTCGTAAGCCGTACTAGTACGGCCGAAACCCTCGATGGGTTAATATATTTATAGATGGGGTTGTAAAAGAAGTAAATGCTAGGGTGTTCAGGAGAGGGGTGGGATTAAATTATGGAGAATCACATACAAAATGGGTATTGACACAGTTGCTTTTTGCTGATAATATTATGCTTATGGGAGATTCTAAAGAAAAATTGCAAAGGTTAGTGGATGAGTTTGGAAGTGTGTGTGAAGGTAGAAAGTTGAAAGTGAACATAGAAAAGAGTTAGGTGACGAGTGTATCAAATGATTTAGATAAAGAAACATTGGATATCAAACTGGGGAGGAGTAGTATGGAAGAAGTGAATGTTTTCACATACGTACTTGAGAGTTGGCGTGTCGGCAGATGGATTTATGAAGGATGAGGTTAATCATAGAATTGATGAGGGAAAAAAAGCAAGTGGTGCGTTGAGGTACAGTAGGGCCCCACTTATACGGCAGGTTAGGTTCCAGGCTACCGCCGTAAAGTGGAAATTGCCGTAAAGTGGAACACCCTTTTTTTCCCCTTATAAATGCATACAAATACTAGATAACAAGTTTACACTAACATATATTAAGTTAGCAATAGAACTGAGCATCAAAAAAACAATAAATAAGTACAATACACACATAGTGCACTCATTACTTACCTTAAAATATTTATAGTCTTAATCTAGGGTGAGATGAGTAGTATTTATCGTAAGAAATCAAGTGTGGTATGTATGGTAGTCAGCCGGGCTACCATACCAGGCCACCCCACTTACACATATATTTTATGATATTTAACCCTTTGAGGGTTTCAGCCTTACTAGTACGGCTTACGACCCAGGGTTTTTGACGTACTAGTATGCCTAAATTCTAGCGCCCTCAAATCTAGTGGGAGAAAGCTGGTAGGCCTACATATGAAAGAATGGGTCTATGTGGTCAGTGTGCACAGTATAAAAAAAATCCTGCAGCACACAGTGCATAATGAGAAAAAAAAAAGTTTGACCGGTTTTTTGGAATAAAACAGTGAATTTGCACTGTATTTTCGTATGGTATTTATTGTTGTATTCTAGTTTTCTTGGTCTCATTTTACAGAATGGAAGACATATTACAGAAATTGAGATGATTTTGACTGGTTTTACAATGAAAAGTACCTTGAAATTGAGCTCAAAATAGCAGAAATGTTCGATTTTTACCAAAGTTCAAAAGTAAATAAATCATGCCAAGCGTCCAATACACATCAACTGGTGAGTCTAATATTCTTTCGCAAGTGCGCCAATATTATTTATACCATTTTTTACACTAATGCAGTAGTCTGCATAACAGTAAATCTTCTGTTTTTTGCGAGAATAAAAATTCAAAGTGGAAAGCAAAAGAATGTGAGAGGGGCCTTGAGATGTGACTAATGAACAGAGGAAATGTCATTTTAGTGCCAGGAATGTCTTTCTTGTTTATTCTGGACCCTATTCGGAAATTGGCATCTTTTGAAATAGTGTGAAATTAGCAAAATTGCTAAATTCTGACCACTGTACTGGATAGTTGAAATTGGTAAATGGGTGGTTTCTTGCACTCATTCGATAGAAAAAATGGAGTTCTAGCGAAATATTCATGGTTTTTGTCGACTAGTACAGGGGAATTGGCCGAAAATGGGGCTCAAAGTGGGCAAAATCGCCGATGCGTAAACATCGCCGAGACCGCTAACTTCGCAAGAGCATAATTCCCTAAGTTTTCCATCAAATTTCATACTTTTGGTGTCATTATGATTGGGAAAAGATTCTCTATCTTTTCATGAGATTTTTTTTTGGCCAACCCTGAAAACGAGTCTCGGAGAGGGCCTGTCGACCCTCAAAGGGTTAAGCATCCCTGAGTGATAAAATGCATATACAGTTCACTCATTACTTACCTTAAAATATTTGTAGTCTTAATGTAGGGTCAGGAGTGAGTAAACGAGATAAAACGAATAAATGAGAGAGAAAAAGAATGAGTACATGAAGGAGAACAGGCGCAGAGTTATGTTAACAAACCAGGTGAAGGTAAGTTTTGTAAACAAACAAAGTGTACACGTCCGGTTTGTGTACAAGTTACATTGTGTACACGTTGTCTCTACATTGATACGGTAGAATAAATAAAGAACAACACTCCCATTCTCATGTAACACCATTTTTAGAAGAAATGATGCTCTGAGTAAAGGCAATGGAAATAAGTTACTCTGTCTGACTTTTTTGGGCTATCCTAGGTTCTCAACACTTATGCTGTTATGTATGATAATCTATGTAACTCTATTTGTGTATACCTGAATAAACTTACTTACATACATATGAAAGGAATAATTTTCTACAGTTACCCCTAGTAACACATTTTCTCTTATGTTAGACTAGAGAAAGTGTTATTCTTGCTGTCACTTGTACAAGTTATATGGCTGCCACATCTCATATTTATGTTTATTTATTCTATTGTGGGGTGTATTTATCATCTTTATATGTTATGTATCGTGTTTATTATATAATTTTGAAAAAATGTCATGGATGGATTAATGAAAATGTGTATATTAACGTAATATACAACATTTAATGAGACTCGGTTATTATTATTATTATTATTATTATTATTATTATTATTATTATTATTATTATTATTATTTCTAATATGGCGTCATTTGTGCAAGTCGTCTGCTACCACATCTCATATTTATGTTTATTTATCCTACTGTGGGGTGTATTTATCATCTTTATTTATTTATTTATTTATTTATAAATTTTAGCATACATACAGAGGTACAAAAAAATACAGGTAAGAGCAGCATGCCAAAGCCACTTATATGCATAGCATTACGGGATGGCTTAAAATTAACTTAAGATTAACTAAGCAATGATGAAATCAGTGATAAGACATTATTGTAAACAGATAACTATAAAATACAAATGAGTATTACAAAGACAGGTCATGTGGTTGCATGCATTGCTGTTCATTCAGGTAGTGTATTTAAAAAAAAATAACAAAGTTAGGTTTAACAGTTGTGTGATATAATTGTGAGTAACATTTAGGATATACAATTTATATGGTTCAGTTATTCAGTATTTATTTGGTTTTGAGTGAGTAAGTGAACTTTGAGAAGAGACTTGAATTTATAAACAGGTAGTGTTTCTTTTATATTTACAGGTAATGAATTCCAGATTTTAGGGCCTTTTATGTGCATTGAGTTTTTGCATAGCGTGAGATGGACACGAGGAACATCAAAGAGTGATCTGTGCCTTGTATTATGGTCATGTGTTCTGTTGAGGTTGGCAAGGAGATGTTTGAGGGGAGGGTTAATATCAGAGTTAAGTGTTCTATGTATGTAATAAGTGCAATAATAAGTATGGATGTTTTGTATGGTGAGTAGGTTGAGTGTTTTGAATATTGGTGGAGTGTGCTGCCTGTAGTGAGAATTTGTTATCATTCTAACTGCAGCCTTTTGTTGGGTAATTAGTGGTCTGAGATGGTTAGTTGTTGTTGAGCCCCATGCACAAATTCCATAGGTGAGATAGGGGTAAATAAGAGAGTGATAAAGGGCCAGGAGGGCTGACTGTGGAACTTAGTACCGTATCTTCGATAGTATGCCTACAGTCTTGGAAATTTTCTTAGAAATTTGTTGTATATGTGTATGAAATTTGTGTCTATTATCGAGGTGGATTCCTAAGAATTTTCCCTCTGTTAGCTTTGTGATAGGTGATCCGTTTATCGTTATGTTAAGAGGTACATCTGTAGCTCTGCTACCAAACTGAATGAAGTAGGTTTTGTCAATGTTTAGTGTAAGTTTGTTAGTCCTCATCCAGGTAGATATTTTCTGTAATTCGGTGTTTACAGTATTGGCTAGCGTGACTGGGCTCAGGTGAGAGAAGACGTATGTGGTGTCATCTGCAAAAAGTGTGGGTTTGAGTAATTGCGAAGCATTTGGTAGGTCATTTATGTATAGGAGAAAGAGAAGAGGGCCAAGGACACTTCCCTGTGGGACACCAACTGTAATTGGTTGTGCGGAAGAGCTTGCCCCATTTGCATACACATATTGGCTTCTGTTGCTGAGGTAAGACTTGAGGTAGTTGAGGGAGTGCCCTCTAATACCATAGTGTGACAATTTTACGTGGAGCAAGTCATGGTCAACTGTATCAAAAGCTTTACGTAAGTCAATGAAGATCCTCAGTGGGACTTCTTTTTTCTCTATTGCAGTGTATATATGTTCAAGCATGTGTATAATAGCATCATTAGTATTTTTATTAGGCCTGAATCCAAATTGGCAGGGGTTGAGAATGTTATGGGAGATGAGGTAGGAGTAGATTCGTTTATGAATTAATTTTTCGAAGATTTTTGAGAGAGGGTGTAAATTGGATATTGGCCTATAGTTATTCAACTCTGTTTGGTCTCCTCCTTTATGGATCGGGGTGACCCTTGCTATTTTGAGAACTGTAGGGCAGGTGGAGGATTCAATGGGTTTGTTAAAGAGTGTTGCAATGATTGGTGATAGTACTTGTGATGCTTTTTTGTATATAAAGGGTGGTAAGGTATTTAAATCTCCTGCCTTGTTTTTCAGTGCATTGATAATAAGGGAGACTTCATATGGGTTAGTCGGAGCTAGGAACAGTGTGTTCGGGTAGTTGCCAGTGAGGTAGTCATTTGGTGGGGTATCTGAGCTTGGGATATTATTGGCAAGGTTTTGACCTATAGTGGAGAAGAAATCATTGAGTCTGTTTGCTGTTTCTGTTGGTGGGAGTTGGGGTTCATCTGATTTTGCTAATTTTATTTCGCTATGTCGTGATATCTTTTTTGTTCCCAGAATTTCTGATAGGGTCTTCCAGGTCTTTTTTATATCACCTCGTAAGTTGGATAATCTGTTCTCATAATACAATTTTTTTGCCCTTCTTATCAGGCTGGTTAGGATTGACGAGTAACGTTTTGTTTGGTCTCTGGTTATGTGACCCATTCTGTACTGTTTTTCATATCGGTGTTTTGTATTTATGGATTTGAGAATGCTGGGTGTTAGCCAGGGACTGTTCAGTCTCTTAGCTGTCATCTGTTTAGTTTTTTTAGGGCAGTGCTTGTTATAAAGGTATTGGGTCTTTTTTAGAAAATTATTAAAACATTCGTCAATATCTGTATAGATTTCTAGCTCAGTGTGCCAGTCAATGTTTGTTACTGCTGTTGTGAAGTTATTAATGGCTGCCTCATTGTGAAGTCTGAAGGTGACTTTAGTAGTGTCTTGGGGTATTTTACCAAGAGTTGTTATGAGGAAAGTAGGGTAGTGGTCTGTGGTATTATCTGTAATTATGCCTGATTTTAAAGGGGATATGGTGTTGGTCCAGATGTGGTCAAGTAGGGAAACACTAGTCTCTGTAACTCTTGTAGGTTTTGTTACTGTTGGTAGCAACATGCAGTTACTCATTGTGTTTGTGAATTCAGTAACGTGTGGGTCCTGGTCTTGCAGGAGATTTATAATGAAGTCACCTGAGAGTAGTAAGTGATCTTTGTTCATGCGTGCATCAGTTATCATACTTCCTAGGTTTTGACTAAATTGGCTAATGTTTGATTGTGGAATTCTGTAGATGTTTATCACTGTGAGAGGTTTTTGTAGGTATTTGGATTTGAATTTAGCTATTATATATTCCCCATGTTCATCCCTTGTGCAAGTATTAGTGATACATTCTAGTTGGTCTGAGTAGTATATAGCTGTGCCACCCCCTTGTTGGTCTGGCCTACAGTTGTGTATGGCTGTGTAACCAGGAATGGCATAGACATCTGTAGTATCAGGCTTTAGCCAGGTTTCAGTTAGTGTAATGATGGACATATTGGCATGCAAGGAATTTAGTAATGCTAGGAGGTCATCATAATGCTTGCTTAAAGATCTGATATTGTAGTTAAAGATAGTTATGTTGTTGTTGGCTCTTGAGAAGTGCCTTTGATTGTTCTGCTGTGTAGTAATTACAGTAACTGTTTGAATCATTTAAGTCATTAAATAAGAGGTTGGTATCAGGATCAATGCTTGTAATCATAAGATTTGTAGTGTATCTACAGTTAGAATTAAGTAAAAAATAAAGTAAATATTCTAAAGCTAAAAAAAATAGCACTTGAATTATTTAACAAATGTAAAAAAAAATGAGCTAAGGTAGTTTTTTAAAGCTAAAATAAAGGAGACTATATAAAAGGGACTAAAATAATTTGTGGTGAACAAATAAAGTGATGATCAAATAATGGAGCTTGGGAATATGATAGTAGGTAGTACTTTAAAGGTAATTCTTTAAAGTTAGAATTATAATATAAAATTATAATATAAAATTATAATATAAAAGGGACTAATATAAGTTGTGGTGAACAATAAAGTGGTAATCAAATAAATGAGCTTTGGAGTATAATGGCAAAATAGTGAACTTATTAACTTTAGCACCTGAGAATAGCACCTTGATTAGTTTAACAATTGCGAATATATGATCTAAGGTAGTTATATAAAGCTAAAATAAAGGACAAAAAATATAAAAGGGACTACAATTAAGTAATGGTAAACAAGTTAAATGGACAGATAGTCACTATGAGATAATATTGGTTTAGGAGTAAGATCTGATTTGTAATATTAAATAAGTTGAGCAGTTTATTGCACAATAAAAAGTAAAATAAAATGAGATAGTTGGTACTAGCTAACAAAAGATAGTTTTCGTACTTGCAAAAAAGTAATTGGAATATACACTAATTGCACACACAATAAAAAGTGACTAAAAAAACAAGTAGTGGTAAACAAAATTAAATGGACAGGTAAGAACAATGAATAATGGTAATGTCTTGGTTATAATATGATAGTAAGATGGTAGACAGGTACAAAGGATAATATAAAGGTTGGAGTTGAATATACAAACTTGAAAATTTGGCAACAAAATGTTATGGGAAGTATAAAATAGTGTTTAATGTACAAAAGTAAAATTGACTGGTAGTAAATATGGTGTTTAATAAAATTTTAGTAAGTAATAATGATTACAAAAAAAGTGAAAAAGTAATGTTTATTTCATTCAATATTGCACTGGTAGTTATACTAGAGGTTATATGGCAGTACAAGGTAATTAAGAGTACTCTAAGATAGTAAATGTGGTGTAAAACAGGTAAAGGTAATTAGACAAGTAATGGTTGTTAAATGTCAAAAATGTTAAGAGTAAATTGAAATTATAGTAAGAATGATAATTATTAATTTTAGTAGGTAATATCAATTGATAGTATTTAAAAAAATATGAGGTAGTAATATGGACAGAGAAAGTATCAATTCAGCTAATGTTTAAGCAAACAATAGTAAATAAGAAAATTACATAAGGTGACTTATGCTTACTAGTAAAATCACAAAATGAGGTAGTTGATTATTTAAATACTAAGAGATTGTACAATGAAATTTGAACAATAATGGAGCAAAACATACACTACACTACGTAGGCTTTTAAGTTGTACATTGTTTAGTTATTCTCTGTAAGATTAGTATCCCTGAGAAATCGTGATAGATCATTCTCGTTCGTGATTGTGTACAGTTGACCTACATTTGTTTTCCTAACAAGAATTTTCCCATCCCGTGTGAAGCATTGGTGTATTGTGTCGTTATTCTCCCGCTTAAGTTTTCTGACTCTATACAGGAGGTTCTGACGTTTTTTGGTAAGACACTCGTTTATATATACCTCTTTCTTTACTTTAATAGATGCAATAATTTATATGTTATGCATCGTGTTTATTATATAATTTTGAAAAAATATCATAGATGGATTAACGAAAGTATGTATATTAACGTAATATATGACATTTAATGAGACTCGATGATTATTATCATCATTACTAATATGACGTCTCGAGACATAAGGCACTGTTACTGATTTTAACCCTTTCAGGGTCCGTCCCGTAGATCTACGGCTTCACGTTGAGTGTCCAAACCATAGATCTATGCCAAAATTCTAGCGCCGTCAAATTTAGCGCAAAAACGCTCGTAGGCCTACATGTGAGAGAACGGGTCTGCGTGGTGGGTGTGCGCCATAAACAAAAAATCTAGGCGCCCGCATAGCATTGTGGGAACGCCGGCTCAGTTACCCTTGTTCACCATGCCTCGTCGCAAGTCAGCTCTCACTCCCCGGAAAATTGGGACTCTCCTCTTCCTATCTGATAGTTCTGACACTGATGGAAGTGGAAATGAAGATGATTTCTATGGCTTTGATCAGTTAGTGACCGAAAAGAATGACCAGGATATCGATAATAGTGCAGAAAACCCTGACGATCCTCAACCTTCTACCTCTGGTGTGGGCACTCGTGACTCACGGTCAGTTGTTCCTCAGCTCAAGAAAAAACTAATATTTTCGCGTGGCCAGGCCTCTGACTTCAGTAATGATGATGATAGTGACGTGGATTGTGATTTTATTGCGCTTGACGATCATTCGAGTAGTGATAGTGAGGAATCATATTCACCAGTGAAGCGTCAGTATGTTCACCGCCGCATGCGCTCGGGTAGTGTACCCTATGCTGTGCCCAGGGGACGGAGTACATCCCGGAGTACATCCCGGAGTACATCCCGTGGCCCTACACCAGTTCTAGGTAGTGATAGTGAGGATGATGTGGCTACACTTGGCATGGATAGACCACAGGCATCAGTGGATGGTGTTAGTGGTGATGGTAGTGGCACCGCCATGCGTGACTCACCAGCCCACGCTGGGACCCACGCTGCTGACTCGTCAGTTCAAGGACAAAGCGGAGCGTCAGCCACCAGCCCACCACAACCACAACCACCTGCACAACCAGCCTATGATGTCCAGTATCCACCAGCAAACCGTATGTGGGATTGGCAGCAAAATCCCAATTTTGTTCCCAAGCCTCACCACTTTGATGACTCTCAAAGTGGAATTCTACCTACTTGTCCCCTTGGAACCACAGCCAATGAACTGGAATTCTTTGAATTATTCTTTGACCAGCCATTGATGGAAACTATTGTCAGGGAAAGTAATAAGTATTTTGAGTACACCATGGCAAATACGATCTTATCACCTCAGTCAAGACTACACAGGTGGAAAGAGACGACTGTTGCAGAAATGTATTTGCTTTTTGCAACAATAATGCTTATGCCTCATGTGTATAAGCATAATATAAAAGCATACTGGTCCACAGATCGGCTAATTTCTACCCCGGTCTTCAGTGAAATCATACCAGTGAACAGGTTTGTCTTACTCTTACGTATGTTGCACTTCTCTGACAAAACCAGGCCTGACAGAAGTGACATAAAACTGTTTGTACTCTGTGAGTGTGACAGTGGCCTGGTGTTGGATATTGTTGTATACACGGGTAGTTAAACATTGAAAGATACCAAGATGTTATTGGGTATCTCAGGTGACGTAGTGAGAAACATGATGGCACCTTATCTTGGTAAGGGGCATACATTATATATCGATAACTGGTACACAAGCCCATTACTCAGTGACTTCATGCGAGTGAACAAGACAGATGTGTGTGGCACAGTGCGTTCTAATCAGAAACATATGCCCAGGCTCAACGCAGGTGCTCGTGGTGATGATGTGCAGGTGTTTACTGCCAATGACATCATGGCATTACGGTGGCATGACAAACGAGATGTCACATTGTTGACAACCATTCACTGTAATGAAATGCAAGACAGTGGCAAAGTTGATCGAGTGACTAATGAACGTATTCGAAAACCAGTGACAGTGATTGATTATACACAAAACATGCGCTTGGTTGACAAATGTGACATGCAGATTGGTTTTGTTGACTGTGTTCGTAAGAGTTACAAGTGGTACATGAAACTTTTCTTCCATTTCATGGACATTTCAATGCTCAATGCATATAATATGTACCAAATAAAGACTGGCAACAGACCACCGTATGGTGAATTTTGTTTGTCTGTTGTCAGACAACTCATAATGAAGTACCAGGTAAGAACACCTGCTATACAACAAGGTCCTTGAATTACTCAGGATATACCCAAGCATTTGAGGAGGGAAGGTGATCATTTCATAATACAACTTCCTTCAACTCAGAAGAAATTTGCTCAGAAGAGATGCATCGTCTGTGCACAAACAAAACGACGGCAACGAAGACGCAAAGACACTTGGTTTATGTGTGAGGAATGTAAGGTGCCTTTGTGCATGGTGCCTTGTTTCAAGGAGTTCCACAAGCTCCAGCAGTTCTAAAACCATGTCCAGTGATTGTAAATATGTAAATATATGATAAAACATTAGTATTATACAAGATTTGTGCATGTTTATTGTAATAAACAACAGTGGTAAACAATAATATGATAATAACTTTAGTGCGGTTATTGTGTTCAATACAGTGAGTTTATATATATACATTATATACAGTATTGGTCTCTCAGGCCTCAAATGTTAGTAGGAATAGAAAAAAATTGGAAAAGAAAAGAAAAAAATGTAAAAACCGCAAAATAATGTAATGCGCGTATGTGAAATTCGTCGATGTTGCCGCCACCACATCATTTTTGACAAACTTCTTGGCACTGTATCTCGGTAAGTACTGATCAGAATTTTTTATTTTTGTCTTATTACCTTCACGAAAATATGCTCTTTCATTCTGTAAGAAAAAATAATTTTTTTTTTTTTCAAAATTTCTTGGACACTGGAGCACCACTTCAGATTTTGGCCTTGGACCCTGAAGGGGTTAATGTGTACCTGCACGCTAGCACAGTATGTAAGTTTATTTAGGTACAGGTATATATAAAATATGAAATAACTTTTAAAAACACTTGAAATTTTGTTGTTTCCAGACATAATGGAGAGACTTAGTGCTTGGATCTCACAGAGAATGTAAACAAACCAGGTGGGGCACAGTGACCGTATTAGAATGTCAGGTGGGGGGAGCCGTATAGCGAGTTTTGGTCAAAATTTGAAATGACCGTATTAGCAGAATGCCGTAAAGCGGGGCCCTACTGTATATGTGGAGACAAAAAACGTTATCTATGGAGGCAAAGAAGGGAATGTATGAAAGTATAGTAGTACCATCACTCTTATATGGGTGTGAAGCTTGGGTTGTGAATGCAGCAGCAAGGAGGCAGTTGGAGGCAGTGGAAATGTCCTTTTTAAGGGGCAAGGAGCGTCGGTCGAAGCGACCACGTCCCATACTCGTACTGCATCTGCTATCAATTACTCGCTGTAGCAGTAAACAAGATGCTTGCCCCTTCTGAGGGGGCTGGGCCCCTCAGGGCTGAAAGGGGCTGATACCCCCCTCCTGGAGAAAATTTCTCCACAATGTGTGGTGTAAATATTATGCAGAAAATTCAGAGTGTGGAAATTAGGAGAAGGTGTGGAGTTAATAAAAGTATTAGTCAGAGGGCTGAAGAGGGGTTGTTGAGGTGGTTTGGTCATTTAGAGAGAATGGATCAAAGTAGAATGACATGGAGAGTGTATAAATCTGTAGGGGAAGGAAGGCGGGGTAGGGGTCATCCTCGAAAAGGTTGGAGGGAGGGGGTAAAGGAGGTGTTGTGGGTGAGGGGTTTGGACTTCCAGCAAGCGTGCGTGAGTGTGTTAGATAGGAGTGAATGGAGACGAATGGTATTTGGGACCTGATGAGCTGTTGGAGTGTGAGCAGGGTAATATTTAGTGAAGGGATTCAGGGAAACCAGTTATTTTATATAACCGGGCTTGAGTCCTGGAAATGGGAAGTACAATGCCTGCGCTCTAAAGGAGGGGTTTGGGATATTAGCAGTTTGGAGGGATATGTTGTGTATCTTTATACGTGTATGCTTCTAAACTGTTGTGTTCTGGGCACCTCTGCAAAAACAGTGATTATGTGTGAGTGAGGTGAAAGTGTTGAATGATGATGAAAGTATTTTCTTTTTGGGGATTTTTTTCTTTTTGGGTCACCCTGCCTCGGTGGGAGACGGCCGACTTGTTAAAAAAAAAAGTATTATAATAATAATAATTATTATTATTATTATTAATTTAGGGAAGTGGAGCACAGATCCAATTCCCGTGATCAAGAGCCCCTCACCAAGGAACCCCCCTTGAGGGGGAAGTTTGCATCGTATCCAGAAGCAAAAAATCGATCGAGTGACTGTTCGTATCCTGAAAAATTTGCATGGTGGAGCATTCTTAAGCCGAGGTTCCACTGTAGTCTAAAGATGATTGTGTGTGGCTTAAAAGAGGAATAGACTCTTGTAGGTAATATTAGCAGATTAAAACAATTAAGAAAATAGGTGATAGTTTGCATGATTGTGACTTCAAAGTCAGAGGGATTGTGGCGATGGGGAATAAGACAAAGATACAGATTCTTTATTTCGGCATGATACAATGTTTGTACAGAGGTGGGTGACATTTAGGTGTGCATACAGAAAGCTCCATTGTATGTAGAGCATTTTGGGCAAACTTAAGCCTGTCTTAAGACTAACAAGGCAATAATTTATTGATAGTTTATATATACGGTCTCTAAGTGGTCGTAACAATAAATTTAGGAATTAAGGCACAAAAGTGAATTGAATAGTATTAATACATACAATATATATATAATTTATCAAGTTGAATTACTTTAAGGATTACAGTTTGGCTTATGTTTACAACACAGGAATGTAGGATTTAAACAACTGGTTATGAGCAGACAGATGGTGGTAAAAAGATTGTTCAGCAAAGAAATCTTTCATTAATACAATGCTTCATACACTGGGGGCTTTATCAATTACACAGATGACACTAAAATTGGTATATAATATATTTGCAGAATGTGAAGTACTCCTGGGCCAGGTCAAGTGATGCTGCGAAGAGGCCTGGTTGTGGTGCTTTGTTATTAATGTGTTCCAAGATTATCTGTGCAATGGGCTTAGATAAAATGCACATCCCTGTGTTTTGTTCTGTGATGTTGATGTGATGGATGGTGGCAGACTTTAGACAGTGTGGTGGATGGTGGCAGACTTAAGACAGCTACATTTAGTTTTGTTTTTATTTATAAATAGAATGTTCTCATCTCCACTTCATGATGTGTGAGTGTGTGTTGTGGTGTATTACATGTGTCCTTCGCTCTGTATGTGCATTTGTGCTTTTAAAGCAAATCCCTTTGTCTCACCTACATCAAAGCAGTCACAATCACCACAGGATATACTGTGAGTGTGATAGAGTGTAGCATTGTTTATGTTGGCTTTCTGGAGTAGTAATTATAGCTACTGCCCTAGGTCTACTGGGAAGAACTAATAAGTAATCAGTCAGCAGCTATTTATTCTTTGGGTTTGGAGAAAATGTTGCAAGCTTTGTTTATGCAGAAGTGGTTGATGTGCAGATGAAATTTGAGGGTGGAGAAATCTTTTTCAATACTTGGAGTATACCTGGAGAGGGTTTCAGGGGTCAACATCCCTGTGGCTTGGTCTGAGACCCAGCCTTGTGGATGTTCAGTAGTTTTGAATAACTGCAGCCAGTAGTAACAGCCTGGTTGATGAGACCCTGATCCACCATGAGACCTGGTCTTAGACGGGGCCACGGGGACGTTGACCCACAAAACCCTCTCCAGGTAAACTCCAGGTAAACACACACATTCCTGAAAATTGGAATGTTACCTGAAATTGTGTTAAAAAGAACTGAAGAGCATACTGGAAAAATAAGATTACATTCTCGAGACGTCTAAAAAAGCCAAAAGAGTGTTGAAGTTTCATTATTTGTCAAAAATAATAGTTTTCCATTATTATGTTGTAGTTGTTGGTTGTTGCTCTGGAAATATATGTGGAGAGGATTGATGTGGTGCTGTACAATAGCTGTATAAACTTGTGACAGGAATATTAACTATTGCTACCATCACCCATCACCATCACCTGCTCCCATAAGCCATATTTTCTTACCAAATTGAACCCAATATGTAGGAACTTGTCACACCTTGTATCAAGCAAGCATATACTATGGATGAATGCATATGAGAGAGTAACAACCAAGAAAAATACTGTGGTATTGTAGAGTAATAATATATTGTTGGAGGTTGTGGTGGTTGGTTTGGCCAGGACTCCATAAGCTTTGCTTCCAGTGATGTGCAGAGCTCATACAGCATATTATATAATGGCCCTTTGAACTCCAATCTGAAATATTTTTCGTGGCAGTAGCACAAGATAAACCCTTCACTTTCTTGTGTAACTAGATGTATTTCGGTCAATGCACAATCCAAGAAAGGTATTCCCACACTGCAAAACCCCAGCCCCTTGTGCCTCATTACATGCCATGGGAATAGTGCATGGAAACTAATATCCCAATTTCCTTCAATAAAAAGGACAAAATAGAACTTGCACCACCTAAAATCAGCTCAAATTTTCCACTAAGAAGCACCAGTTTTGAAAGTTTAAAGCCAGTCTGAAGAGGCATTTTCTAGTTACAGTATATCAGAGATGAATAACTCAAAATTCACCAGTATTAAATTTGAAGCAGCTCAGAAGTTTTATTATCATGTTATTGGCATTGAAGTTTTGATGCCAATAGTTGAGTCACTTACAATTTATCACATGAAAACCAGTATTCCAAGTTTCCCAGCTTCTTCAATAAAAATGGCAAATTGGAACCTACACAGGCAAAACCAATTTATGTTTTTCTCTAAGTAAGTTTGACCAGTGCATAAGGTTTGAAGTCAGTCAGAAGAGACATTTCAGTACTGTACCAACCTCTACATTGAGCACCTGGAAAGAGACTAGTTCAGCATCGTTATTGGTTGCCACATTATATGGTTTCAATACATTGATGATGTCTTTGTCATAGTACATGGCTTCAGAAAAACAACTCAACTAAGTGGAACCCTCTATATAGTTCACCTTGGAAGAGGAAAAGAATGACTTCCTACCAGTTCTTGATGTTCTCTTATCAGGGATAATGGCACCTTCAGATACAAAGCTTACAGAAAGCCAACAGAAAAAGGCAATTTAATCCTCTATTTCTTCATGACCTCAGAATGAGAGAGGAATGATAATAGGTTTCCCTCTACATGACTTCAGGATCTGTAGCAATGAACATCCTACTTGCAGAACAAGAATACATACAAAGAGCTTTTTCCTTTCTTTTTTTTTTTTAAATTTCCCAAATACGGTGTCAGTTCTAGAGAAAATACTGCAGTCAACCACAGGCTAATTCTACCCACAGGACAGATTGGCTTCCATTGCAATGACTGTACAGTACATACAGCTGACATTGGAGTAGTGGTACTTATTTCAAAAACTATAAAAGAAATTACCAGGACTCCCCACTGCATGAAGAACACAGTCATAGCAGAGGTATACAGTATTCCATGTGGGGTACAGTTTCATAGGAGAAGCATTGAGGGACTTGGATACCTGACTGCAAGAACACAGCTGTACCAGTAGGTCATATGTCACACAGAATAGATGTGTGATACTCAAAAAGGCACATGCACATTTCATGAACTTTAAATAATCCCACCTGCTATAGCAGGAAAGCAGCAGAGAGAGGCAGTCATGGCTTGAATCAGTAGCCCTATACTTATCTCTAAGACCATCACATAGAATAGAGGCGAGTACTTTAAGCAAAACACATTGCCAAACTATTCTGAAATATGAAAACACAGTTAACCAAGACCTGACCTTGTGAATCAGGTCATATCAAACATTACCTGACCTCACTCTGACCTGAGAAGTCACCTCACCTACACCAGATGTAACATCTCAACTTCAACTATGCCCAGCGCTTGACTACCACTTCTCAGCACTATATATTTATTGCTAATTGTGATATTCTTTGTACTTGGTAAAGCTTCATTTAGGTAAAACATTGTACTAGTAAAGTCTCTCTTTTTACCACTTGGTTATGTCATACTTCATGTATATTTATCTAACTTGAATCTCTTGCTGTGAGTTCTTTATATTATGGTTTTCTTTTCGTACATTTCAGTCATATCCTCTTTATGTATTCTAGAAAGTATACATTCATTGTTTTTATTCTGTTTTCCCTTTAATTTAATGCTTCAGACCATTTTAAAGAATCTGATAAATCATTTTCCTCCTGCAGTTGAATTTGAACCCATCAACCTTGAGACACTCCGTTCACAGAAGAACTTCTTGAAAGCAACCAAGAAACAGCAGAAGGAACTTGAAAGCATGAGAAAAAGACACATGAAGGAGCGTCTATCAATCCAGAAAGGGCAGTGCAGTGCAATTGAAAAACTGGCAAAAGGCAAAAAGTAAATATTTTCTTTCATGTACACACATTCACAGGGTTACTTGTTCTGTATACATGTACTGGGGAACCACTTAGGATAACAACATACTGAGAGCCTCAAAAATCACCAGTTTACAACATCTGTAATACTTTCTAACTCAGCCCACCCCATTCCCTCCCTTCTGCTGTCCAGTTTCTCTTGAATGGTCATTTTCTGTGCAGTCCTGAACTATATCATTTGGTGATTCCTTTTTGTAGTGAAGAGTAGTGTTTTGTTGCAGCAAAATTTCTGGCTCAGTACACAATAAATAAAGGAATGTCTTTTTTAAGGATAAGAAAATGAGGAGAAGATTGGAGGCAATGAGTATGTCATATTTGAGGGTAATGTGTGGTGAGAATATTATGCATAAAATTCAGAGCATTGAAGCTTGAAGATGAAGTTACCAAAGGTATAATTCAAAGGGCTGAGGAGAGTTTGAGCAGTCTTTAACATAATACTATGGCTTTGAGCTCAGGGTGTGTGCCTAAAACTGTGATGGGTTCAGCTTACTCAGATAAGCTGTGAGTGATAAATTTTGGCCAAGACATGAGAGAATGGGTCTATATGGTGAGGGTGCACCATATAAAAATAATCCTGCCCCATGTAGTGCATGATAAAGATGAAGATTCATTTCTTTGTAAAGGTTACAATGTGTAATTACAGTTTTGGTTTGCTAAGTACAAAGAAAGCCACTATCATGCTGGGGCATTTCAGGCAGACTAATTCTAGTGCATAGTAACTACTTAAAACTAGACAAGATAATAGTGGTTAACTTTATTAAAATCTTATTTAATCTTAATATTAATGCGAGGGGTTCTGGATATTAGCGGTTTGGAGGGATATGTTGTGTATCTTTATACGTATATATGGAGTGAGATTAACAAGTTAAGGAAGCCTAGAGAACAAATGGATTTGTCAGTTAAAAATGGAGAGTTAGAGGTATTGGGACGATGGAGGGAATATTTTGAGGAATTGTTAAATGTTGATGAAGATAGGGAAGCTGTGATTTCGTGTATAGGGCAAGGAGGAATAACATCTTGTAGGAGTGAGGAAGAGTCAGTTGTGAGTTTGGGGGAAGTTCGTGAGGCAGTAGGTAAAATGAAAGGGGGTAAGGCAGCCGGGATTGATGGGATAAAGATAGAAATGTTAAAAGCAGGTGGGGATATAGTTTTGGAGTGGTTGGTGCAATTATTTAATAAATGTATGGAAGAGGGTAAGGTACCTAGGGATTGGCAGAGAGCATGCATAGTTCCTTTGTATAAAGGCAAAGGGGATAAAAGAGAGTGCAAAAATTATAGGGGGATAAGTCTGTTGAGTATACCTGGTAAAGTGTATGGTAGAGTTATAATTGAAAGAATTAAGAGTAAGACGGAGAATAGGATAGCAGATGAACAAGGAGGCTTTAGGAAAGGCAGGGGGTGTGTGGACCAGGTGTTTACAGTGAAACATATAAGTGAACAGTATTTAGATAAGGCTAAAGAGGTCTTTGTGGCATTTATGGATTTGGAAAAGGCGTATGACAGGGTGGATAGGGGGGCAATATGGCAGATGTTGCAAGTGTATGGTGTAGGAGGTAGGTTACTGAAAGCAGTGAAGAGTTTTTACGAGGATAGTGAGGCTCAAGTTAGAGTATGTAGGAAAGAGGGAAATTTTTTCCCAGTAAAAGTAGGCCTTAGACAAGGATGTGTGATGTCACCTTGGTTGTTTAGTATATTTATAGATGGGGTTGTAAGAGAAGTAAATGCGAGGGTCTTGGCAAGAGGTGTGGAGTTAAAAGATAAAGAATCACACACAAAGTGGGAGTTGTCACAGCTGCTCTTTGCTGATGACACTGTGCTCTTGGGAGATTCTGAAGAGAAGTTGCAGAGATTGGTGGATGAATTTGGTAGGGTGTGCAAAAGAAGAAAATTAAAGGTGAATACAGGAAAGAGTAAGGTTATGAGGATAACAAAAAGATTAGGTGATGAAAGATTGAATATCAGATTGGAGGGAGAGAGTATGGAGGAGGTGAACGTATTCAGATATTTGGGAGTGGACGTGTCAGCGGATGGGTCTATGAAAGATGAGGTGAATCATAGAAGTGATGAGGGAAAAAGAGTGAGTGGTACACTTAGGAGTCTGTGGAGACAAAGAACTTTGTCCTTGGAGGCAAAGAGGGGAATGTATGAGAGTATAGTTTTACCAACGCTCTTATATGGGTGTGAAGCGTGGGTGATGAATGTTGCAGCGAGGAGAAGGCTGGAGGCAGTGGAGATGTCATGTCTGAGGGCAATGTGTGGTGTGAATATAATGCAGAGAATTCGTAGTTTGGAAGTTAGGAGGAGGTGCGGGATTACCAAAACTGTTGTCCAGAGGGCTGAGGAAGGGTTGTTGAGGTGGTTCGGACATGTAGAGAGAATGGAGCGAAACAGAATGACTTCAAGAGTGTATCAGTCTGTAGTGGAAGGAAGGCGGGGTAGGGGTCGGCCTAGGAAAGGTTGGAGGGAGGGGGTAAAGGAGGTTTTGTGTGCGAGGGGCTTGGACTTCCAGCAGGCATGCGTGAGCGTGTTTGATAGGAGTGAATGGAGACAAATGGTTTTTAATACTTGACGTGCTGTTGGAGTGTGAGCAAAGTAACATTTATGAAGGGATTCAGGGAAACCGGCAGGCCGGACTTGAGTCCTGGAGATGGGAAGTACAGTGCCTGCACTCTGAAGGAGGGGTGTTAATGTTGCAGTTTAAAAACTGCAGTGTAAAGCACCCTTCTGGCAAGACAGTGATGGAGTGAATGATGGTGAAAGTTTTTCTTTTTCGGGCCACCTTGCCTTGGGGGGAATCGGCCAGTGTGATAATAAAATAATAATATGCTTCTAAACTGTTGTGTTCTGAGCACCTCTGCAAAAACAGTGATTATGTGTGAGTGAGGTAAAAGTGTTGAATGATGATGAAAGTATTTTCTTTTGGGGAATTTTCTTTCTTTTTCGTCACCCTGCCTCGGTTGGAGACGGCCGACTTGTTAAAAAAAAAAAAAAATAATGCGAAGTAGTCAAGTTGAATGTTTATAAGAATAATAATCTTGAAGTTGCACATTAGGTATTAGGTAGATGGCGAGAATATTTTGAGGAACTTTTAAATGTTGAGGAAGAAAGGGAGGCAGTAATTTCATGCACTGGCCAGGGAGGTATACCATCTTTTAGGAGTGAAGAAGAGCAGAATGTAAGTGTGGGGGAGGTACGTGAGGCATTATGTAGAATGAAAGGGGGTAAAGCAGTTAGAACTGATGGGATCATGACAGAAATGTTAAAAGCAGGGGGGATATAGTGTTGGAGTGGTTGGTACTTTTGTTTAATAAATGTATGAAAGAGGGGAAGGTACCTAGGGATTGGCAGAGAGCATGTATAGTCCCTTTATATAAAGGGAAGGGGGACAAAAGAGATTGTAAAAATTATAGAGGAATAAGTTTACTGAGTATACCAGGAAAAGTGTACGGTAGGGTTATTATTGAAAGAATTAGAGGTAAGACAGAATGTAGGATTGCGGATGAGCAAGGAGGTTTCAGAGTGGGTAGGGGATGTGTAGATCAAGTGTTTACATTGAAGCATATACGTGAACAGTATTTAGATAAAGGTAGGGAAGTTTTTATTGCATTTATGGATTTAGAAAAGGCATATGGTAAAGTGGATAGGGGAGCAATGTGGCAGATGTTGCAAGTATATGGAATAGGTAGTAAGTTACTAAATGCTGTAAAGAGTTTTTATGAGGATAGTGAGGCTCAGGTTAGGGTGTGTAGAAGAGAGGGAGACTACTTCCCGGTAAAAGTAGGTCTTAGACAGGGATGTGTAATGTCACCATCGTTGTTTAATATATTTATAGATGGGGTTGTAAAAGAAGTAAATGCTAGGGTGTTAGGGAGAGGGGTGGGATTAAATTATGGGGAATCAAATACAAAATGGGAATTGACAGTTACTTTTTGCTGATGATACTGTGCGTATGGGAGATTCTAAAGAAAAATTGCAAAGGTTAGTGGATGAGTTTGGGAGTGTGTATAAAGGTAGAAAGTTGAAAGTGAACATAGAAAAGAGTAAGGTGATGAGCATATCAAATGATTTAGATAAAGAAAAATTGGATATCAAATTGGGGAGGAGGAGTATGGAAGAAGCGAATGTTTTCAGAAACTTGGGAGTTGACGTGTCGGCAGATGGATTTATGAAGGATGAGGTTAATCATAGAATTGATGAGGGAAAAAAGGTGAGTGGTGCATTGAGGTATATGTGGAGTCAAAAAACATTATGTATGGAGGCAAAGAAGGGAATGTATGAAAGTATAGTAGTACCAACACTCGTATATGGGTGTGAAGCTTGGGTTGTGAATGCAGCAGTGAGGAGGCAGTTGGAGGCAGTGGAGATGTCCTGTCTAAGGGCAATGTGTAGTGTAAATATTATGCAGAAAATTTGGAGTGTGGAAATTAGGAGGTGTGGAGTTAATAAAAGTATTAGTCAGAGGGCTGAAGAGGGGTTGTTGAGGTGGTTTAGTCATTTAGAGAGAATGGATCAAAGTAGAATGACATGGAGAGCATTTAAATCTGCAGGAGAAGGAAGGCGGGGTAGGGGTTGTCCTTGAAAAGGTTGGAAGGAAGGGGTAAGAGAGGTTTTGTGGGCGAGGGGCTTGGACTTCCAGCAGGCATACATGAGCGTGTTCAATAGGAGTGAATGGAGACGAATGGTATTTGGGACCTGACGATCTGTTGGAGTGTGAGCAGGGTAATATTTAGTGAAGGGATTCAGGGAAACCAGTTATTTTTATATAGCCGGACTTGAGTCCTGGAAATGGGAAGTACAATGCCTGCACTCTAAAGGAGGGGTTTGGGATATAAGCAGTTTGGAGGGATATGTTGTGTATCTGTATATGTATATGCTTCTAAACTGTTGTGTTCTGAGCACCTCTGCAAAAACAGTGATTATGTGTGAGTGAGGTGAAATTGTTGAATGATGAAAGTATTTTCTTTTTGGGGATTTTCTTTCTTTTTGGGTCACCCTGCCTCGGTGGGAGATGGCGGACTTGTTGAAAAAAAAAATTACAATTAATGGTTCAAGAGGTAATTCATGGATTGGCAGATGTTTAAAAGACTAGGGGTCATCATCATCTTTCAACAAACCAGCCGTATCCCATCAAGGCAGGGTGGCCCAAAAAGAAAAACAAAAGTTTCTCTTTTTAAATTTAGTAATTTATACAGGAGAAGGGGTCACTAGAGGTCATATAATATAATAATTGATTAGAAGTTGTTTTGGATGATTTAGTTAGTATTGAGAGATGAGATGATTTTTAAGCAAACTCCTAAATTTATAAGAAGTCGGGGGATTCTTTACCAGTTCAGGTAGTGAGTTCCAGATCTTTGGGCCCTTTATGTGCATTGTGTTTTTGCATAGTGAGAGACTGGCATGAGGGATGTCAAAGACTGCCCTATGCAAAAACCCTGGGTCGTAAGCCATACTAGTACGGCCGAAACCCTGAAAAGGTTAAACATCGTTGAGACCGCTAACTTCGCGAGAGCATAATTCCGTAAGTTTTCCATCAAATTTCAAACTTTTGGTGTCATTATGATCGGGAAAAGATTTTCTATCTTTTCATCAGAAAAAATAATTTTTTTTTTTCCAAAAAATTTTTCGACCCTGAAAACGAATTCAGGAGAGGGCCTCTTGACCCTGAAACGGTTAAAAGAATGGAATAATATGAAATGTATTGTATGAACGCATGGGATCATGCTCATTGGCTGATAAACAATGGCACACTGAGTGTCGGGCCACTGTTGCCGTGCAGACGCGTTTAGGACAAATGACTATTACCAAGCTCAGCGACAATCACCGAACCAATATTTTTAGGAAAAAATTTTACGATTTCCGAGTATTACGAAATCTGATGGCTACGATATCTGGGGCTCCACTGTATTGATGCCTGTTAGTAAGGTAGGATTTCAAATATGTAAGTGCATGGCCTCTTATACCATAATGGTCAAGCTTGTGGAGTAGGATGCCATGGTCTACTGTATCAAAAACTTTCCTTAGGTCAATAAAGTGTCCTAATAGATATTCATTTTTTTCCAGTGCTGTGTAAAGCAGGTCTAGCTTTTTTACAATTGCGTCATTTGTGCTTTTGTTTTTCCTGAAGCCAAATTAGCAGGGGTTGAGGATGCTTTGCACTGTTATAAATAAATATAATCTCTTATGCACAAGCTTCTCAAAGATTTTGGATGGCAACGGTAAGTTTGATATTGGCCTGTAGTTATTTGCAACTGTGGGGTCACCACCTTTGTGTACTGGTGTAACCCTTGCTGTCTTTAATAGTGTTGGGAAAGTGCTAGTTTCTAGTGATTTGTTAAAGAGTAATGAAACAGCAGATGAAAGGACATGAGCCACTCGTTTGTATAATAATGGTGTGACTTGAGTCAGATTCCCTGATTTATTTTTAAGTGACTTGATAATTGTGGTGACTTCAGTGGGCTTGGTAGGTGCAAGATAGAAGGAGGTTGGTAAATTCCCATCTAAGTAATCACTTGCACGGGCGTTGGTACCTGGGATTTTACTGGCAAGGTTTGATCCTATGGTTGAGAAGAAGTCATTTATCTTGTTAACTGTATCAGTAAGCTGTAGTTGTAATTCATTTGGTTTAGTTAGGACAATATCCCTAGTTCTTTTCAGTTTGTGGGTGCCCAGAATTTGAGAGTGTTTTCCAGGTCTGTTTTATATCTCCTCTAGTTTTGGTGAATCTTATGGAATAGTACAATTACTTGGCCTTTCTTATTAGTTTGATAAGGACTGATGCATAGCATTTAATAATTATTTTATTATTATTTTTTTATTAACACATTGACCATTTCCCACCAACACAGGATGGCCCGTAAAAGAAAAACTTTCATCATCATTCTCTCCATCACTGTCTTGCCAGAATCATGCTTACACTACAGTTATAAAACTGCAACACTAACACCCCTCCTTCAGAGTGCTGGCACTGCACTTCCAATCTCCAGGAATCAAGTCCGGCCTTCTGGTTTCCCTGAATCCCTAGCACTTATAAGTTAAATTACATAGAACTTAGCCATACAGATTGCAAAAAGGACTTGAGGGTTATGGTAAGCAGCAGCCTTAAGCCAAGACAGCAATGCCTGAACATACATAATAAGGCAAACAGATTACTGGGATTTATATCAAGAAGTGTAAGCAACAGAAGTCCAGCAGTTATATTACAGATTTATACATCATTAGCAAAGCCTCACCTAGATTATGCAGCTCAGTTCTGGTCTTCATATTACAGAATGGATATTAATTCATTAGAAAACGTTCAGCGAAGAATGACCAAATTAATTGATAGCATTAAAAATCTTCTGTATGAAGAAAGATTGAAAACCCTTAAATCACATTCACTTGTAAGACGAAGAATGAGGGGGAGACATGATCAAGGTGTATAAGTGGAAAATGGGTATTAACAAAGGGGATATAAATAAGGTTTTGAGGATATCTCTCCGAGAGAGAACCCGCAATAATGGATTCAAATTAGATAAGTTTATATTTAGAAAGGATATAGGAAAGTAGTGGTTTGGAAATAGGGTGGTTGATGAGTCTGCCTAGTAGGGTTATTGAACCTTGGGTAGTTTCAGGTTTAGGTTGGACAAATACATGAATGAGAGAGGTTGAATTTGAGTGTGACTTGCATGTGAGTAAATAGATTTGTCAGAACTTATTGTTAGGGTAGCACTGAAAGTGGGTTGGGCAAATGCTCTGTTAGTGGGTTGGTATTGAAAAGGACCTGCCAGGTATGGGCCAACAGGCCTACTGCAGTGTTCCTCCTCTCTTATGTTCTTATAAATGTTACCTTGCATACACTCCAACAGCAGGAAGTCCTAAAAAACATTTGTATCCATTTGCTCCTGTCTAACACACTCTCACATGCTTGCTGGAAGTCCAAGCCCCTTGCACACAAAACCTCCTTTACCCCATCCCTCCATTACAGATTTATACACTCTCGAAGTCATTCTATTTCATTCCGGCCTCTCTACATGTCCAAACCATCTCAGTAACCCCTCCTCAGCCCTCTGGATAATAGTTTTAGTAATCCTGCACCACCTCCTAGTTTCAAAAACTACAGATTCTCTGCATTATATTCACACCACACATTTCCCTCAGATATGACATCTCCACTGCTTCCAGCCTTCTCCCTGCTGCAACATTCCCCACCCATGCCTTACACCCATACAAGAGCATTGGTATAACTATACTCTCATATATTCCCCTCTTTGTTTTCAAGGACAAAGTTCTTTGTGTATAAAGCCCTGTCTATATTGCTTTTCATATTAATGTTTCTTATCAATGGATCTTAGTATGCTGTTAGTTAGCCATGGGCAACCTAGCTGATTATTCGTAATCTGTTTCATTTTTATGGGACAATGTTTGTTATACAGTGGACCCCCGGTTAACGATATTTTTTCACTCCAGATGTATGTTCAGGTGCCAGTACTGACCGAATTTGTTCCCATAAGAAATATTGTGAAGTAGATTAGTCCATTTCAGACCCCCAAACATACACGTACAAACGCACTTACATAAATACACTTACATAATTGGTCGCATTCGGAGGTAATCGTTATGCGGGGGTCCACTGTATAGTCTAAGTAATTTATTAAGAAATATGTCTATCCAGTCATCGATACTATTGGCATTGGAGAATTCTGAAGGCCAGTCAACCGTCCCTAGCTCTGCAGTGAAGTTACTTACTGAGGCCTCGTCATGGAGTCTAAAAGAAACTTTGTTGTATTCCAGTGATTGTTTACTAATGTTTGTTAACCCTTTCAGGGTTGGTGCCGTACTAGTACAGTTTACATGCTAGGGTTGGTACTGTACTAGTACGCATAAATTCTAGCACCTTCAAATCTAGCGAGAGAAAGCTGGTAGGCCTACATATGAAAGAATGGGTCTTTGTGGTCAGTGTGCATGGTATAAAAAAATCCTGCAGCACACAGTGCATAATGAAAAAATAAAAACTCCGATCGTGTTTTTGGTTTAAAACAGCGAATTTTGCAGTGTATTTTCGTACGCTATTTATGGTTGTATTTTAGTTTTCCTGGTCTCATTTTATAGAATGGAAGACATATTATGGAAATTGAGATGATTTTGATTGGTTTCACAATGAAAAGTACCTTGAAATTGAGCTCAAAGTAGCAGAAATGTTCGATTTTTTCCAAAGTTCAAAGGTAAACAAATCATGCTACGTGTCCAATACACGTCAACTGGTGAGTGCAATATTCTTTCACAAGTGCCCTGATATTATTTATACCATTTCTACGCCATTTCTACACGAATGCAGTAGTCTGCATAACATAAAACTTCTATTTTTTGTGAGAAGAAAAATTCAAAGTGGAAAGCAAAAGAAATGTAACAGAGGCCTGGGGACATGAGTAATGAACAGGGGAAATGTTATTTTAGTGCCAGAAATGTCTGTCTTGTTTATTCTGGACCCTATTTGGAAATTGGCATCTTTTGAAATTTGTGTGAAATTGGCAAAATTGCCAATTTCTGACCACATTATTGGATAGTGGAAATCGGTAAATGGGTGGTTTCTTGTACTCATTCGATATAAAAAATGGAGTTCTAGCGAAATAGGCATGAGTTATGTCGACTGGTACATTTGAATTGGCCGAAAATAGGACTCAAAGTGGGCGAAATCGCTGATGCATAAATATCGTCGAGACCACTAACTTCGCGAGAGCATAACTCTGTAAGTTTTCCATCAAATTTCATACTTTTGGTGTCATTATGATCGGGAAAAGATTCTGTATCATTTCAGATTTTTTTTTTTGTTTTTTTTTTTTTTTTTTTTTTTTTTTTTTAAATTTCTGACCCTGAGAACAAGTTTAGGAGAGGCCCTGCCGACCCTGAAAGGGTTAAGAGGAAGGTGGGGTAGTGGTCAGTAGTGCTGTCTGTGATTATCCCTGATTTAAGGGGGGCTAGTATATTGGTCCATATATGGTCAATTATGGCTGCACTTGTCTCAGTTAGCCTGGTTGGTTTAGTTATAGTGGTATGAGAAGTGTGTTGTTCATATTGTTGATGAAATCAGTTACTGGCTGGTCGTCTGTTAGGCCAAGGTTGATGTTGAAGTCTCCGGCTAAGAGAAGGTGGTGCTTGTTCTTTTGGTTGTTTATTATTAGTGTTTTTAGTTTATCACTAAAACTTGAGATGTTTGTATGAGGCATCTGGTAGATGGCACTGATTGTTATAGGAGTCTTACGTTTTTTTAACAGTAAAATTTGCAAAAATATATTCTCCATATTCATCACTATAGCAAGTGGTGTTTAACAAGATAGTTCATTAGAATAATAGATTGCAATACCACCCCCAACTTGGTGTGGTTTGCAGTTGTGGATTGCTGTGTGTCCTGGTAGTCAGTAGATATCTATTGTGTCCTGCTTAAGCCATTTTTCAGTGAGAATAATACAGGAGAAAGTTGTCTTTAGGGAATCAAGGAGTGCCAGGAGGTCATAGTGTTTGCTTAGGGACCCGATATTGTAATTAAGAGCTGTAATACTTTTAGCAGTATTTAGGACAGTGCAGGCTTGTGATGCTGTGTAATAGAGGCAGTTACTTTCCATTATATTTTGATTGGGAGTTAGATTATATAGATTTAGTTCTGGGTCGACGTCATCATTCATCATTTAGGTACTGATATCTGGTAATAAGAGGATGTTTGGACAAGTGTATAGCTAATGCATGTTGGTCAAGTAGAGTGTAAAAACTAATAAACATAATGAGCTTAGTGATGACTATGAATTAAGCTAAGAATGAACTAGAGTATTAACTAAGTATAAGCTATTAAGATAAAATTATAAAATAATATAGCACCGGACTATGACTTGTAATTACACCCTCTTCATGGGGGGCTCCTTGGCACGGTGAAGAGGCTCTTGGTCTGAGGAATTAGACCTGTCGGTCTCCTTCCTCAGACTGAACCTAGTTACCCCCCAATCCCCCCTTCCCTATCCCATCCTCCCCATCCTCCCTTTTTTCCTTTCCTCTTCCTCCTCCCCACCCCTTCCTTTTTGACCTCTGGGATTTTTTCCCACAGGCGCGCTAGTTCCTAGGTAGGGGAAAGGGTACCGGGGTCCATCCCATTCCATTGAGGTTCTTGGCAGTGGCGTAGTTTGCCGTGGAATCTGGATTGCCTGGGGATGTCCCGATCCCTCTCCGGTATCCCGGAGGGTGGCTTTGGGTGTCTTTCAGGTGACGGGTGTATCTCTGGAAGCCACCTTTCAGACTCCGGGGGTGGTGGCCGAAGGAGGTATGCTTTGTGGCGGATATCTGGCCGCCCTCTCTTTTGCCCACCGAGGTAGCTCGGCAGATGTGAGGTTGCTATCCCGGATTGCTGGTTTACTGGCATGATGGGTAGGGTATGGCATGGGTTCCATGCTGCATCTGCGCTACTTGCGGTGCTGAGGTCCTCTTGGGCACGGAGGGAGATTTCTGGCCCTTTCATTCCTCCTAGGAACTATCCCTCCCCAGTCCCCCCTTTTTTATTCTTTTTTTTTTATTTTTATTTTCTTCTTTCTTTTTTTTTTCTTAAAAACAAAAAGAAAGAAGTAACCTAACCATGGAGTACCCGATCCATGACCCCACTACCCCCGGGCCCCTTATTGTTACCGCACCTCGTTCTGACCTCGCCTCGTCTTTTGGCTACTCTTCAGACATTTCTAAGGGCCCTGTACCTCTTGCTGGTGCTGTTTCCTCACCCACTTCAGGTACCGGGGCTTCCACTGACTCCTTCGATTTGTCTGACCTCCGCTCTCCTTTGACTATGCTTCCGGCTTCTCCCTCTACATTGCGGCAATTTTCGAATTGCCAGCTCGTCCCACGTCAGACCGACTCTGGTCCCACTTCTAAACATCAACGACAATCTCCTGATGATGTTACTTCGTTACCTTCCCATTCTACTCGGAAAAGACCGACACGTCATGCACTCCCTCTCCACACTCAGTTTCGGACCACACAATGGACTAATTACTTTACATTAAGACCGACTTCTTCTACTGCCTATCTTTCCGACAATAGTATTGGCAAAGCGCTCCTACGCCACGTTGGTAGAGATATTTTCTTTCATGCTCTTAAGAGTGGTACGCGCATCATCACAGTCCAGAATTCTACCCAAGCTCATGATCTTTCTCTTCTTTCACATATCGATACTATTCCTATCACTATCGAAAAACATCATTCCCTCAATTCTTGTAGTGGTACTGTTATTCTGCCCCATACCATAGTCCAACAGAATTTCCAGACATGTGGCAATGACATTCTCGAACAGCTGGAACTCCAAGATCTCCCAATTCTCAAGGTAGATACTTACGTTCTTCCTGCCCGCGGGCGAAGACGATACCCTTGCAATGTGGCTCGTTTAACTTTTGACAGCCGTGAACTCCCATCCTCTGTCTATGTAGCAGGACATCGGTTACAAGTTCGGAAGGTGATCCCTACACCGCAACAGTGTAGGAATTGCTGGCGATTTGGCCACCCAGCAAAATATTGCAGATCTATAGCCGAATGCCCAATCTGTGGTGCCGATGACCATTCTAATACGTCTTGCAGTCGAACTCCCTCTTGCCTTAATTGTCATGAGGCTCACCCCTCGTACTCTCGCCGTTGCCAGGTCTACTTAAATGAGCAGGAAATTCGTTGCCTCAAAGAGGCAGAAGGTCTCCCTTATGCTATGGCGTTTCTCATCTCCGCCTCCAAGGGAGACTGCCCCGTGCTTCTTATTCTCATGTTTCAAAGCGTCCCCCCACTTCTGGGGTCACATCTCATGCAGCCTCCTCTGCGGTTTCCAGTCCCATAGTCACTCCTGTATCTAATTCTTTTGCTGTCCTGGGCTCAGACGTCCCTACTTCAACTCCTTAGTCTGTCCTCACTTCTTCGTGTCCTCCCTCACAACCCCGGTATTGACAATACCTCGTACGACACCTCCTCCCAATCGTCCCTCTACTTCTCAGAGGTCCAAAAAATCTCCTTTAACCCCTCCTTTCCTTCATCCACCTCCTCATTTTACCTTCCCTGTCTCTGTACCTGGTTCTTCCCCTCTCACTGGCTCTGTTACAAGTGTAGAGGTTCACCCTCCTCCTCGTACTGTGCCTTCCTCCCCTGCCCCCTCTCAAGTTTCTTCCTCTTCTGCCACCTCCCAGGTTTCTGCCTCTTCTGTCCCCTCCCACACTTCTCCAGTTCCCTCCACCCTTTCACCTCCCCCTACCTTGGTACAGTCCATTACAGCTCCGGTCTTTACTCAAACTCCTCCTCCTTCCATCTCCAATATTGTCTCCCATACGACATCTCTGAACTCCAAAACACTTGAAGCAATCTCTGAATATATTGCAGAGACCATACCATCAATGGACACTGATCCACCCTCTGTTCCTTCTCTTTCCTCTTCTCCATCTGCGCAACTCCTTTCTTCACAACGCACCGTTCCTTCGCTACTTGAACATTTTCCTTTGCCACCGCATGTGGACTTTTCTAAGCCCTTTAGTTCATAGGTACCCTTACCTGCGGATTTCAGGTATCTTTATCGTTGCCAATCATGGCCTATTTACAGTGGAATATTCGCAGCCTCAGGGGTAATCGGGGTGAGCTTCAGATGTTGCTCTCTCAGTTTTCCCCTGTTGGTATTTGCTTACAGGAACCAAAATTACACTCTGCCATTATCTATCCCATCTCGGGCTATAATTTATTGTATTCTTCAGATCCTTTTCCTGATGGGTCCTTTAACGAAAGTGCCCTTCTTCTATGCACTGATATTCCGTACCATCAGCTATTTGTTCATACTTCGCTGCATTACACAACAGCCCGTATCCACTTGCATAGGTGGTATAAACACTGTTCTTTGTATCTCTCTCCTTCTCGGGTGTTATCTATCCCAGATATTGCCTTTCTTGTTTCGTCATTACCGCCACCACTTCTGTTACTTGGCGATTTTAATGCCCATCATTTCCTCTGGGGAGGGTCTCACTGTGATTCCCGTGGCATTCAGTTAGAGGCTTTTCTTGCTACCCACCCCCTCCATGATTTAAATACAGGTACTCACACCCATTTTGATCCTCAGACTCATACTCTCTCTTGCATCGATCTCTCAGTCTGCTCTTCCTCCGCTGCATTAGACTTCACCTGGTCTGTTCTTCGGGATTTACATGACAACGATCATTTCCCAATCATTGTTACTTCCCCTTCATATTCACCACCTCTTCGTAACCCATGCTGGCAATTTGATCAGGCAAATTGGAACCTTTACTCACAACTAACTGTTTTTAGTGAAGTTCCTTCTTCGTCTTCCATTGATGAGCTTTTACACCTCTTCTCGTCCTCCGTTTTAATCGCAGCTTCTCATTCTATACCCCAAACTTCGGGCAGGCATTCTCAGAAATACGTGCCTTGGTGGTCTCCTGCTTGTGCTCGTGCAGTACGTTTGAAACTCGCTGCGTGGGGAAGGTACCGGTACAATAGAACCACAGAGAGACTTCTTGATTTTAAGCAGAAGCGTGCGCTCGCTCGCCATCTCATCTGTCACGCTAAACGCACTTACTGGCGAGATTATGTCTCCACCATCACCTCTGCTTCCTCTATGCGCAAATTAACATTAAGATCGACAACACTCTAATTGCCAGACATAATGAGGGCAAATTCCTAGGCCTATACCTCGACAACAACCTGAATTTCAGCACCCATATCCAACACATAACCAAAAAAGTATCCAAAACAGTTGGGATTCTCTCCAAGATACTATACTACGTGCTGCAAAATGCCCTTCTCACACTATACCACTCGCTTATTTATCCATACCTCACCCATGCTATTTGTGCTTGGGGATCAACTGCAGCAACACACCTAAAGCCAATAATAACCCAACAAAAAGCTGCAGTAAGAATAATCACTAAATCCCATCCCTGCCAACAACACCCCCCCCCACTCTTCATAGATCTAAACTTACTCCCTGTTCAGTACATCCACACTTACTACTGTGCAATCTACATCTACAGGACCTTAAATTCCAATAATAACCTTGACCTAAAATGCTTTCTTGATAGTTGTGACAGAACCCACAGGCATAACACCAGACACAAACATCTCTCTGACATTCCCCGTGTCCGACTAAAGCTTTACAAAAATTCAATGTATTTCAAAGGCCCTAAAATCTAGAACACCCTACCTGAAAACTCTAGAACTGCAGACACATTCATCACCTTCAAAACTACCATTAGAAAACATCTTATCTCCCTGATACACCCCATCAACTAATTACACGAATACCACCTTGTGGTTCACACTTACTCACTCACCCGTTTGACCATAAACAGAAATATCAATCTCAATCTTAAAATAATGAATCCTAACTAGTCATAAGTTGGCCTGTGATACTCCAATACTGAAACTATGTATTGTACCAAAACAAAAGCATTCACATTGCTAAACTCACAAACTAGTATTTAGTCACTTAGCCATAATACCAACTTACCTCATAATTTGTAATATTTTAAAGTTAAGAATTAATCTAAGTCTGCCTGAAATGCCTAGCCATGCTAGGTGTTCTAGTGGTACACTCTGTAATTAGTATTTTACTACATGTAAACCACACAATAACCAAATTCTGTAACTCAGCATTGTAATCCTTATAGAGAATAAACTTTGAATTTGAATATGAGTGCAGTCTGGAAAAAAGTACGAAAACTGAGTGGTAAATATTCTCCTGACCCGGCTCCTGTTCTGCTGGTTGCCGGTGTTGATATAGCAAACCCACTGGATGTTGCCAATGAAATTGGCAATCATCTGGTCCGTATTTCTCAGGGGCTCCATCTATGCCCCTCGTTTCTTTCCTCAAAGTCTGCCAGAGAGTTAGCACCCTTGGACTTTTCTTCTTTCAGAGAAGAGCAGTTTAATATGCCTTTTACACTTCAGGAACTGGAGGCAACACTCTCAGCTTGCCGATCATCGGCAGCTGGGCCCGACGACATTCATATTCGTATGCTACAACATTTACATCAGTCAGCCCTTGCAGTCCTATTACGCCTTTTCAATCTTATTTGGTCACAGGGAGCTCTTCCACAGCTGTGGAAATCTGCCGTTGTTCTCCCTTTCTGCAAACTGGGTACTACAGGACATGAAGCCTCCCACTATCGTCCCATTGCTCTTACCAGTGCAGTTTGCAAAGCGATGGAACGCCTGGTAAATAGACATTTAGTGTGGTATTTAGAGACACACAACAGTCTCTCCACTCGTCAATATGGCTTTCGTAAGGGCCGTTCTACCATAGACCCCTTACTACGCTTGGATACATATGTTCATAATGCCTTTGTGAATAACCACTCAGTTATTGCCATATTTTTTGACCTTGAGAAGGCATATGACACAACTTGGAGGTATAATATTTTGGCCCAAGCCCATTCCTTAGGCCTTCGAGGCAATCTACCATCCTTCCTTAAGAACTTTTTAACTGACAGACATTTCCGTGTTCAGGTTAATAATGTGCTCTCCCCGGACTTTATCCAAGCTGAAGGTGTCCCCCAGGGATGTGTTCTGAGCACAACACTTCTTCTCCTTGCTAAAAATGATTTGGCCTCTAGTCTTCCATCCAATATTTGGTCGTCACTCTGTGTTGATGACTTCGCTATTGCATGTGCAGGCGCTGACTGTCACCTCATTACAGTTTCTCTCCAACATGCGGTCTACCATGTTTCCAATTGGGCCACCACACATAGGTTTAAATTTTCCAGTACCAAAACTCACCAAATTACTTCCACTAGACGCTCTGTCATCTCCGATCATCCTTTGTACCTCTTTGGCTCCTGTATCCCTGAACGTGATAGTCAGGTTTCTAGGCCTCCTCTTTGACCGTAGGTTATCCTGGAAACCTCACGTTACCTCTCTAAAGGCAACTTGTCACAGCCAGCTGAACCTTCTTGAAGCCCTTGCTCATCTTTCATGGGGAGCTGATTGTCGAACTCTCCTTCGCCTACATTCCGCCCTCATTTTATCGAAACTTGATTATGGTGACCAGATCTATTCAGCGGCCTCTCCTGCTACTCTCTCTAGCCTTAACCCCATTCATCACCAAGGATTACGTTTATGCCTTGGTGCTTTTCGCTCTTTCCCTGTTGAGAGCCTCTATGCAGAAGTGAACGTTCCATCCTTATCCAATCGCCGTGATGCCCATTGCCTTCGCTACTATGTACGCTCTCATGATCTCCGCAATCCTTCCATTTATAGAATGGTCACCGATATTAGTAGACATTCTTTATTTGTTCGCCGCCCCTGTTTGCTCCGTCCCTTCTCTCTTTGCCTACATTCACTCTTGTCTTCTCTTCAATTACCACCTTTCTATGTTCATGTAGCATCTCACTTTTCCCTACCCCCCTGGGAAGTTCCATCTGTTCAAGTCTGTTCTTTCTCACTCCCTTGCTCGAAAGCCCAACTGTCTACGGTAGCTTCCCGCTCTCTTTTTCTTGACCACTCTCATTCTCATGCCATTGCAGTGTACACAGATGGCTCTAAGTCTTCTGACGGCATAGGATTCGCAGCAGTGTTTCCGGACAGCGCCGTACGAGGGCATTTACTATCTTCGGCTAGTATCTTTACTGCTGAATTGTATGCCATTCTTGCAGCACTTATCCATATTGCATCTATGCCTGTGTCATCATTTGTGGTTATCTCAGACTCCCTTAGTGCTTTACAGGCTATACAGAAATTTGATACACCTCACCCCTTAGTACTCCGTATCCAACTTTGGCTACGCCACGTATCTTCCAAGCATAAAGATATTGTTTTTTGTTGGGTCCCTGGTTATGTTGACGTACAGGGCAATGAACAGGCAGACACTGCTGCGCAGTCAGCAGTACATGATCTACCAGTTTCATATAGAGGTGTTCCATTTACGGACTATTTTGCTGCAATAGCTACCCACCTTCACACCCGTTGGCAACAACGTTGGTCTACTCTGCTCGGTAACAAACTTCAATCTATTAAACCGAGTATAGGTTACTGGCCGTCTTCTTGTCGCCAGTGTCGAGGTTGGGAGACTACTCTCTCCCGTCTTCATTAGCCATACTCGTCTTACTCATGGTTATCTCATGGAGAGGCGCCCTGCTCCTCTCTGTGAGAATTGTCAGGTTCCATTATCAGTTAGCCACATTCTATTAGACTGCCCATTTTATCAACGAGCATGCAGAATATACCTCCAACGTCGTCTTTGCTCCGCTGCTCTCTCTTTACCTTCCCTTCTCACTGATGAACCCACCTTTCATCCGGACTCTCTCATTGACTTTTTGACAACAACTGACCTACTTCACAAACTCTGATGATACCTTCAGCCCTTTCTACCTCAATCTCTTGCTGCCCTCTACCCCCGCACTATCCCCTGCCCCGCTGTTTTCTGTAACCTACTGATCATCCCTCCCCCCTTCTGCCGCCCAATACCCTCGCTTCCTTCCCTACCCTGCAGCGCTGTATAGCCCTTGTGGCTTAGCGCTTCTTTTTGATTATAATAATAATAATAATAATTGTAATTACACTAAAGCTAACATAAGTTGTTTACAATAGATAGTAGAATAATATATGCACAGTTCTAAATTAAAGACTGTATGAGTTTAGCCGTGCTTTCATTATGAGATGGTAAACAACAGATACGTATTTATAAAATGCAAATGGGCATATTTGGCAATAACAGTTATTAAAAAAGTAAATTGAAATAAAATTGTAATATTTATAAACAGCCCGTAATGCTATGCATAGTATAAGTGGCTTTGGCATGCTGCTCTTATCTGTATTTTTTTTTTTTTTTGTACCTCTGTAAGTGTGCTCAAATTATAAATAAATAAATAAATAAAATAAATAAATGGAAATATTTGGCATTAACAGATATTAAAAAGTAAAATAAAATAAAACTGTAAAAGCAGATAATAAGAAATCTATAAATGGTACTATAAATGGGAATATTTGGCAATACAGATATTAAAAAAATGAATTGAAATAAAATTGTAATATTTATAAACTGTCAATGGGGATATTTGGCAATAACAGATACAAAAAAAAAAAAAAAAAAAAAATAAAATTGTAAAAACAGATAATAAAAAATTTATAATGGGGCTGTAGATGGCAATATTTGGTAATACAGATATTTAAAAAGGTAAATCAAATGAAATTGTAATAACAGTTAATAAGAAATTTATAAATGGTAAAACTATTTATAAATGGTAAAAATAAAGCAGTAATAAGGTAAAAAACAAGTACAGTATATAAAGAAGTAGTTAAACATAAAGTATAGCTCTATACTAATAGAGTATGGTTAGAGATAATTACAGTGAAACCCCAAGTTTCAGCCGTAATCTGTTCCAGGAGCTAGGCCTAAACTCAAAACAGACGAAAGTCAAAGCAAGAAATAATATAAATGCAATTAATCCATTCCAGATCCACAAAAAATATTCACAAAAAATACATTTTTTTAAAGAATAACTATAGTTTAACATACATATAGTACTTAAAAAATACATAAAATATTAAATGAGTAATACAATACATAAATAAACATTAAAATCACATTTACATACCTTTATTGAAGACTCTTGTTGGCATCTGGAAGATAGGGAGGAGGAGAGATGGAGGCCTTATTATTACCTCCACCACTGCCTCAACCACTGTCTCACTTCCACTATGAAGTTTCTTTGGGCCCATGGTGGCTTATTTCACAATCACAATCAATAAACAAGCACTAAACACAATGAATTTATTGTGAAATGTTCAGATGAGCACACAGGGTAATGTTCACTCAAGGATAAACAAAGCTAGACTGGCTCACGATGCCTGTGCAGGCACCGGTAGGTGGACAGGTCTGGTACGCTGGCTGAAACATGGAGCAACGGCCAAAACATGGGACAAAATTTAGCCGAAAAAAAGCGATCAAAACTCAAGAGAGGCTGATACTCAGGGCGGCCGAAACTCGGGGTTCTACTGTGTAAGTATAAATGAAAACGAGTATAAGCTGTAAGTAGTGGTTGAGCAGCTTTGCAATTTACTGCTGACAGATTGACAATTTGAAATGGAAATTAGGTTTTGTAGAGAATAAATTGATAAAAAATTGGGGTTTCATAACACTACTCGCAGAAAGTGGGTACAAACTGCATTTTATTCCGATTCAGTGAGGCCAGAATCTCTTAGGAATTTTTTAGTTCATGTTCAGTAGAAATAAAATATCTCTTTCCTGTTGGTTCCTTTTTAACAGCAGTTTTCCCATCTCTCGCAGAGCACTGATAACTTTCTTAGTCTATAAAGGAGATTTTGCCATAATTTGGTCAGGCACTCGTTAACATGTACATCACTTTTCATGGTAATAGACATACAGTATTTAATAGATTATTTCCTTGAGAGCTACAGTTGAATTTTAGTATTACTGATTTCTTTCCAGTTTGATAACCTATCACTTTATGCTCCTTTATATCATCACTTGGTATGTTGAGATGAAGAAGATTGTCTAGGATAAGTTTCAAAGTGGTTTGTTTACATGCTTCCTGAGTTATAGTTGCTGGAAGTTTGCTATTCACTACAACTGAGCCAGCTCATCCTCCAGACTTGGAAGACCAATTGTCTAAGGAATTCAGTTTTGTAACAGTGAAGTTTTTTGCCTCCTAACACCACTTCTCTCCTCCAGCCCATGGACCAGCAGATCATTGCAAACTTCAAAAAATTGTACACCAAAGCAATGTTTCAAAGATACTTTGACATAACCTTGGACTGAATTGACCCTAAGAGAGTTCTGGAAGAATCACTTCAATATCTTCCACTGCATAGGCCTTATAGATAAGGCTTGGCAGGGAGTGACTTCCAGGACGATGAACTCTTCTTGGAGAAAATTGTGGCCAGATTGTGTCCAAAAGAAGGATTTTGAAGGGTTTAAGGCTGACCCTGTCGATCCTACACCTGTTGTGCAATCAATTGTGGCATTGGGAAATGCCATAGGGTTGGATGTGAGTTTGGAGGATGTGGAAGAGTTGGTGGAGGACC
This sequence comes from Cherax quadricarinatus, assembly GCF_038502225.1. Classification (NCBI taxonomy): domain Eukaryota; kingdom Metazoa; phylum Arthropoda; class Malacostraca; order Decapoda; family Parastacidae; genus Cherax; species Cherax quadricarinatus. The sequence continues at coordinate 33,799,224 of NC_091304.1, read as the reverse complement.
ACAATGAAGAGCTAACCACTGATGAGCTGCAAGAGCTTCATCTGCAACAGCAACAGACCACAGCTGAGGAAATTGCTTCAGAGGAGGAAGAAGAGAGATGGAAGAAGGTGCCTTCTTCAAAGATTAGGGAGATTTGTGCAGTGTGGACTAAAGTGCATTGATTCGTGGAGGAACATCCTCCCGAGAAAGTTGTTGCAATCCGTGCTGGTGACTTTTACAATGACAATGCCATGTCCCATTTTAGGCAAATTTTAAAGAGATGCCAGAAACAGACCTCTCTGGACAGATATTTTGTACAACAGGGGTCCAGTGACTCTCAAGCTGGTCCTAGTGGCAGTAAAAAACTAAGGAGGGAAGTGACCCCAGATAAGGACTTGGTACCTAGAGTCCTTATGGAGGGGGATTCCCCTTCCAAACAATAACCTATCTTCCTTCTCCCCTCCTCCCTGTCTTCCTTCCAGCAACAACAGCCTTCAGTAAAGGTAAGTGCCATGTGTAATGTTCATTCTTTTGTGCATGTAACTATCTTTAAGGTAAAAAAAATTTTTTTTGTTGATACTTCTGGGTGTCTGGAACGGATTAATTCCATTTACATTGTTTTTTATGGGGAAAATGGTTTCAGTTTTGGCCGATGGCTCAGGAACGGATTAAAAACAAAAACCGAGGGTCCATTGTATTGTAGTATACTACAGCACTGTACAGTTGACCCCCGGTTTTCATAATTAATTCGTTCCAGAAGGTTGGCCGAAATCTGAAATGGCCAAAAACCGAAGTGTAATATTTCCCATAAGAAATAATGTAAATCCAATTAACCCCTTCAGGGTCCAAGGCCAAAATCTGAAGTGGTGCTCCAGTGTCCAAGAAATTTTGAAAAAAAAAAAAAAATATTTTTTCTTACAGAATTAAAGAGTATATTTTTGTGAAGGTAATAAGACAAAAAAAAAAAATTCTGATCAGTACTTACCGAGATACAGTGGCGGGAAGTTGACTCAAAATGACCAGGTGGTGGCAACATCAGTGACTTCCGCAAAATCCCATTTTTTTTATTTTACGTTTTTTATACTTATACAATATACATTATACTGTGAGACAAGTATAATGTATATTGTATAAGTGTACACTCATTGTATTCAACACAATAACTGCACTAATTTGTTTATCATTATATTGCTTACAAAACTTGTTTACAAGTTTATTGTAAACAAAATGATGAAAATATTAGTGTGGTTATTGTGTTGAATACAACGGTACCATATAGTACTATGTGGTACAATGGTGCCATATGATACAATGGTACCATATGGCACAATGGCACATGATACAATGGTACCATATGATACAATGATACCATATGGTACAATGGCACCATTTGGTACAATGGTACCATATGATACAATGGTACCATATGGTGCAATGGTACCATATGGTGTAATGGTACCATATGATGCAATGGTACCATATGGTACATTGTACCATACAGTACAATGATACCATATGGTTCATTATACCATATGGTACTGTTGTATTCAACACAATAAACACTAATATTTTCATTATTATTTTGTTTACAATAGTTGTTTACAACAAAAATATGCAAGAATGTTGTATATTAGTAATGTTCTATTATATATTTACAAGTGTACAGGAACCTGACGTGTTCCTTGAGGTGTACCATATGGTAATGGGTACCATACAGTACAGGACACCATATGGTACAGATACAGGGATAACTATTGAAATAAGTCACCCTGACTTATTTGGGTTATCCTAAGATTTTATACGTATGCTGCTATGTATGATAATCTACGTAATTGTATTTCTGTACACCTGAATAAACTTACTCAAGTGCATGTGGCATCATAAGTAAGTTTATTTAGTTATACACAAATAAAGTTACATAGAATATCATACTTAGCAGCATATGTTTGGAGAACCTAGGATAACCCAAAAAAAAGTCAGACTTATTTCCATTAGGGTCCCTGTACCCTGTACCATATGGTATAATGTACCATATGGTACAATGTACTATATGGTACAATGTACTATATGGTACATTGTACCATATGATACCATTGTACCATATGATACCATTGTATGACATGGCATCATTGTATCATATGGCACAATGGTACCATATGGTTCAGAACCATAGAATTCGTCTTCAGCTCCACTTCCATCAGTCTTAGAACTGTAAGTTGTGAAGAGGAGAGTCAGAATTCACCCCGAGAGTGAGTGGGGAGTGAGAGCTTCCTTGCCGCCAGGCACAATGAACAAAGCTACTTTGCCGGCGTTCCCACAATGCCATGCGGGCATCCAGATTTTTTCTATGGTGTGCACACTGACCACCCAGACCCATTCTCTCACATGTAGGCCTACCAGCCTTCTCGTGCTAAATTTGACGCCGCTAGAATTTTGGCATAGATCTACGGTTTGGACCCTGAACGTAAAGCCGCAGATCTACGGGACGGACCCTGAAAGGGTTAATCTGTTTCAAATGCTCAAAAATATTAAAAAAAAATTTTTTATAGAGAATAACTATAGTTTTACATACAGAAAACAATGATAAATAAATATAAATGGTGAGTAGTATTTATTTGTAGTCCCAGGCGGACTACATCCCAGTTGTGTACCTACCGGCTATATACACTGTGGCCTACAGCCATATTGTTACTATCGACATACCATGTTCACTGAGTTTAATTGTTTCTAACAACTACCTTTAGATGCCATCATAAACAAAGGGAGAAGTATTGAATAATTCATGCCAAGAATTGTAAACAAAAGCTTATGTATAAAGGGTGGTTTCTGAGCGAATGTAGATTGATGCAGTTTTTCTCTATTGCTGGGCAGAGAAAAAAGGTAATGTTTTCCCTCCACCGCATATAAACATTGCATGTTTTTATGCTATGTAATGTGTTTCTTACATAATTTTGAAGAAAATATCATAGATGGATTAATGAAAATGTCTATATTAATGTAAAATAAGACATTTAACTGTTTCAGGGTTGGTGCCATACTAGTACAGCTTGCACGCCAGGGTTGGTGCCGTACTAGTACGCATAAATTCTAGCTCCTTCAAATCTAGTGAGAGAAAGCTGGTAGGCCTACATATGAAAGAATGGGTCTATGTGGTCAGTGTGCACAGTATAAAAAATCCTGCAGCTCACAGTGCATAATGAGAAAAAAAAACTCCATGTTTTTGCTTTAAAACAGTGACTTTGCAGTGTATTTTCGTATGCTATTTATGGTTGTATTCTAGTTTTCCTGGTCTCATTTTATGGAATGGAAGACATATTATAGAAATAGAGATGACTTTGATTGGTTTCACAATGAAAAGTACCTTGAAATTGAGCTCAAAGTAGCAGAAATGTTCGATTTTTGCCAAAGTTCAAAAGTAAACAAATCATGCCATGCGTCCAATACACATCAACTGGGGAGTCTAATATTTTTTCACAAGTGCACTGATATGATTTATATCATTTCTACATTAATGCAGTAGTCTCCATAACCATAAATCTTCTATTTTTTTGTGAGAAAAATTCAAGGTGGAAAGCAAGAGAAATGTAAGAGAGGCCTGGGAACATGACTAATGAACAGAAAATATGTTATTTTAGTGCCAGGAATGTCTGTCTTGTTTATTCTGGACACTATTTGGAAATTGGCATCTTTTGAAATTTGTGTGAAATTGGCAAAATTGCCAATTTCTGACCACTTTATTAGATAGTTGAAATCGGTAAATGGGTGGTTTCTTGTACTCATTCGATACAAAAAATGGAGTTCTGACGAAATAGTGATGATTTTTATCGACTGGTACATTGGAATTGGCCGAAAATAGGGCTCAAAGTGGGCAAAATTGCCGATGCGTAAACATCATCGAGACTGCTGAATTCACGAGAGCATAATTCTGTAAGTTTTTGATCGAATTTCAGAATTTTGGTGTCATTATGATCGGAAAAAGATTCTCTATCATTTCATAATTTTTTTTTTTTTTTTTTTTTTTTTTTTTTTTTTTTTAATTTCTGACTCTGAGAACAAGTTTAGGAGATGGCCTACCGACCCTGAAAGGGTTAATGTGCCCAAGAGCGATTATTATTATATACATACTATTATTATTACTATGGTGTTAAGACTTGAGGGACACTCTGAGTGAACGAGTAACAAAGGCATGTTTATATGCTATGTAACATGTTTCTTACATAATTTTGAAGAAAATATCATAGATGGATTAATGAAAATGTCTATTTTAACCTAAAATAAGACATTTAATATGCACAACAGTGAGTCACGAACGTATGAGCGGCCCAGGTGCGTGTGTCTGGTACCAACGATTTCTGAGCAGATGTACAAAACCCAGGGGGTGATTTCACCGAAAAAAGTGCTTGAAATCCGAATTGTACGATTTCTGCACCGGCCGAAAACCGGGGGTCATACCAGTGATTGTGAGGAAATATGCATTTCGTGTTCATTTGTTAGTTCAAACCAATAAGTAAGTAAGTTTATTCAGGTATACACAAATACAGTTACATAGATTATCATACATAACAGCATATGTGTAGAGAACCTAGGATAACCCAAAAAAGTCAGACAGAGTGACTTATTTCCATTGGGGTCCTATGACCCAAGTTTGATAATTTTACCATGATGGGGGCAAAAAACTGTGACCATATGTATGGTTTAATTAAAATAGAGACTTCGCAGTGTATTTATTTTTATGGTTTTATTCTCAGTTTCTTGGTATCATTTGAGAGAATGGAAAATATATTACAGAAATGGAGATGATTTTGATTGGTTTAAGGACTGGTCACAGGCCGAGCCACAGGGGCATTGACTTCTGAAACCTTCTCCAGGTATATTCCAGGTAACTTGAAATTGAGCTCAGAGTAGCAGAAATATTCAATTTTTGCCAGTATTCCAGAGGACACAAATCACATCACTCGTTCAATACGCATCCAACTGGTCGGTCTATGTGTGTTTGCAAATGCACTGATAATATTTATACAGTTATTAAAATAATGCAGTAGTCTGCTTAACAGTAAATCTTCTATTTTTTGTGTGAATAAAAATTCAAATTGGAAAGCAAGTGTAACATAGGAGAGGCTTGGGTATGTAACTAATGAACAGATGAAATGTTTTAGTGCCAGGAAAATGTCTACATTGTTTATTCTGGACCCTATTTTTAAGTTGACAGTTTTTAATTTTGTGTGAAATTGGCCAGATTACCAATTTGTGATCATTTTCTTGGGTAGTTGAATGGGCAGTTTCTTGTGCTCATTCAATAGAATGGAAGACATAGTAGCAAAATTGCTAAGAGTTTGGTCAAGTGGAATAATAGAATTGGCCTAAAATAGTACTCAAAGTGGGCAAAATCATCAGCGTGTAAATACAGGTCCTCCATCACAAATCAGGCATCATTGGGACCTGTAGTGTGCCGGATTACAGAGTGGTTAGGTTAGAATACACTTAATAAAATTAACCAACTTGACTTACACAAAGTTCATTGAGCATTGGCAAAAATCGAACATTTCCGCTACTTTGAGCTCAATTTCAAGGTACTTTTCGACATGAAAGCAATCAAAATCATGTCTATTTCTGTAATATATCTTCCATTCTATCAAATGAGTCTAAAAAAAATGAGAATACAACCATAAAAAACATACGAAAATATACTGCAAAGAGGCGGCTAATGGCTGAGAAGTTAACTCCCTTATTTATCGTCCGTCTTTTTTATTTTTGTTGTACGTTAAGAAGCATCTTTCCATCATACATTGCCCAAGTTTCAATGAGATAGCTCAACAAACAACCGAGAAAATAAATATTTACCAAAAATCATATATGGCAAGCCCAAGCCAGGTACTGGAAATAAGTCACTTTGTCTGACTTTTCTGGGTTATCCTAGGTTCTCTATACATACACTGCTATGTATGATAATCTTTGTTACTGTATTTGTGTATACCTGAATAAACTTATTTACAGTGGTCCCTCAATTATCGTCCTTAATCTGTTCCTATTATCGAAATAGGCGATTTTCGAATCAATTTTTCCCATAAGAAATAATGTAAATCCAGTTAATTCGTTCCAGACACCCAGAAGTATCAACAACAATTTTTTTTTTTACCTAAAAGATAGATTTACATGCACAAAAGAATGAACATTCAACATGACAGTTACCTTTATTGAAGGCTGTTGTTGATGAATGGAAGACAGGGAGGAGGAGAGAGGGAAGAGAGGTTATTGTTTGGAAGGGGAATCCCCCTCCATAAGGACTCTAGGTCACTTCAGGAGTCACTTCCCTAGCATAAATATAGATTTACATACAGAAAAGAATGCCAAATAAATGTAAAGCACTAATAAAATGTATAAATGAACATTGGTAATAGGGGTAGTTGATGAGTGGAACGGTCTGCCTAGTAGGGTGATCCAAGCTAAAACATTGAGTAGTTTCAAATTTAGGTTGGATAAATACATGAGTGAGAGGGGTTGGATTTGAGTCGGACTTGCACCTGAGCTTATTGCTTGGGTAGCATTTGTTCTGTTAGTGGGTTGGATTTGTGAAGGACTGGCCTAGTATGGGCCAGCAGGCCTACTGCAGTGTTCCTCCTTTCTTATGTTCTGAAAGCTATGGCTTGGGTAGTTTCAAATTTAGGTTGGATAAATACATGAGTGAGAGGGGTTGGATTTGAGTCGGACTTGCACCTGAGCTTATTGCTTGTGTAGCATTTGTTCTGTGTGGAAAAAGACACTTATGTACAGTTCAGGACATTTATTAAAGGAAACGTTTCGCCACGAGTGGCTTCTTCAGTCCTAATACAGAGAAAACTAAGAAAATGCATATACTATATAGTGGCAGGAGTCAGTTGAAGTGACGCATGGGTAGAGGTGGTAGTAGTAGTAGTAGTAGTGGAACTAAGGAGGTGAGGTTAGAGAGGGACCTGCTGACATCATGTAACAGCAGTTCCCAGGATGGGTAATATCCTCTTGATTAGTAATTTTGAAATACTGTAACTACCGTATTTTTGCTTTATAGTGTTACTGACAGTGATTAGTGCAGCTTCAATGCATTTTCTCTGTCTTAAGTCGTCTTTAATCACTAATTTAGCTTCATTGAATTTCATGAGGTGTCCAACATCATCCCTATGTTGAACACATGCGTTTTTGCGGTCATCATTTTGCAGGGTTTTTGGAAGTTGCTGGAACCATTCCAGGATGCTAGGAATGGGTTCAACAACTCTGCTCACATGGCACCTACACATACCAATTGTTCTAAGAACCTAGTCCTCATTACCATACATAAGTATTAAAAATTTGAAGCAAATTGGATGAGGTGTTCTAGAACTACAAGTGACAGAAAAACGAAAAGTTGGAGGAAAGACAAAAAGAAAATCCTGGCAACCACTTAACCCTTTGACTGTCACAACCCCCAATCCTGAGGTGTCTCCTGGTGTCGCAAAATTTAAAAAAAAAAATTATTTTTTCTTATGAAATGATAGAGAATCTTTTCCCGATTGTAATGACACCAAAAAAACGAAATTTGATGGAAAACTGACGGAATTATGCTCTCGCGAAGTTAGCGACCTCGGCGATATTTACAAATCGGCGATTTCGCCCACTTTGAGCCCTATTTTCGGCTAATTCCGTTATTCCAGTCAATCAAACTCATAGCTATTTCTTCAGAACTCTATTTTTTCCATCGATTGAGTACAAGAAACTGCCCATTTACCGATTTCAACTACCCAATAACATGGTCAGAAATTTGCAATTTGGCCAATTTCACGAAAATTAAAAAATATGACAATTTCAAAATAAGGTCCAGAATGAACAAAGCAGACATTCCTGGCTCTAAAATAACATTTTCTTTGCTCATCAGTCATGTCTCCAGGCCCCTCTGATATTACTCTTGCTTTCTATTTTGAATTTTTATTCAAACAAACAATAGAAGATTTACTGTTATGCAGACTACTGCAATACTGTAATTGTAAAAATTACATCAACCCATTCATGACTGCATATTAGAATGGCTATTTGGATATTTATTGGACAATGACATCATTTGTTTACTTTTGAACATCGGCAAAAATCAAACAATTCCCGTACTTTGTGCTCCATTTCCAGGTTCTTTTTATAGTAAAATTAATCACCTCTATTTCTATAATATAGTTTCCATTCTATCAAATGAGACCAAGAAAACGAGAATACAACCACAAATACTATACGAAAATAGACAACAAAGTCAGCATTTTAATTAAAAAAAACGGTCGGAGTTTTTTTTTTCTCATTATGCACTGCGAGCTCCAGGATTTTTTTTATATGGTGCACACTGACCACACAGACCCATTCTCTCACATGTGGGCCTACCAGCTTTCTCCTGCCTGATTTGAAGCCGCTAGAATTTATGAGTATATATACGTCAAACACAGTACCTCGTAAACGTATATATACGGCCGCGACAGTCAAAGGGTTAAAGGACCTCCTTTGGGGATAATAATAGAAGTACCCTGAGGACACTTGTGTATTGCCCCAAGGCAAGGATCGTATCATATTCAACTACCAGAAGTGTATTAATACAGGTACAGTAGAACCTCTACTTGTGAGCGCATTCATGTGCGAGTTTTTCCAAATACGAGAAGTCATTGGGTTGATTTTTTGCTTCCATACACGAGCAAAATTTCCATAAGCGAGTAGACCTCAAGGGAGGTTCCTTGACGCTGGTGAGGGGCTCTTGCTCTTGATCTAGGGAATTGTATCTCATTTGTTTGTTGGACTATCTTACTGAAACTTGGGCAATGTATGATGGAAAGATGCTTCTTAACGTACACCAAAAATGAAAGAAATCAGAGCATAAATAATGAAGTTCACTTCTCAGCAATTAGCCACCCTTTAGCGATATTTTCTTATGGTTTTATGGTTGTATTCTCGTGTTTTGGGTCTCATTTGATATAATGGAAGATACATTAAAGAAATAGATATGATTTTGATTGCTTTCACGATGAAAAGTACCTTGAAATTGAGCTCAACGAGGGAGAAATGCTCATTTGCTTGACTATGTTCAAGAGTAAACAAATGATGTTAATGTCCATTCCAATATGCAGTCGTGAATGGGTTGACATTATTTATACAATTATTACAATAAGGCATAACAGTAAATCTTATATTATTATTGTAATAATAATAATAATAATAATAATAATAATATAATAATAATAATATGTATAATATAATAATACGTATAATAATAATAGTATAATAATATAATACAATAATAATAATAATACTATTTTTTTTTTTATTATTATCACACTGGCCGATTCCCACCAAGGCAGGGTGGCCCGAAAAAGAAAAACTTTCCCCATCATTCACTCCATCACTGTCTTGCCAGAAGGGTGCTTTACACTACAGTTTTTAAACTGCAACATTAACACCCCTCCTTCAGAGTGCAGGCACTGTACTTCCCATCTCCAGGACTCAAGTCCGGCCTGCCGGTTTCCCTGAACCCTTTCATAAATGTTACTTTGCTCACACTCCAACAGCACGTCAAGTATTAAAAACCATTCGTCTCCATTCACTCCTATCAAACACGCTCACGCATGCCTGCTGGAAGTTCAAGCCCCTCGCACACAAAACCTCCTTTACCCCCTCCCTCCAACCTTTCCTAGGCCGACCCTACCCCGCCTTCCTTCCACTACAGACTGATACACTCTTGAAGTTATTCTGTTTCGCTCCATTCTCACCACATGTCCGAACCACCTCAACAACCCTTCCTCAGCCCTCTGGACAACAGTTTTGGTAATCCCGCACCTCCTCCTAACTTCCAAACTATGAATTCTCTGCATTATATTCACACCACACATTGCTCTCAGACATGACATCTCCACTGCCTCCAGCCTTCTCCTCGCTGCAACATTCATCACCCATGCTTCACACCCATATAAGAGCGTTGGTAAAACTATACTCTCATACATTCCCCTCTTTGCCTCCAAGGACAAAGTTCTTTGTCTCCACAGACTCCTAAGTGCACCACTCACCCTTTTCCCCTCATCAATTCTATGATAATACTATGTATAATATAATAATACATATAAAAATAATAGTATAATAATATAATACAATAATAATAATAATAATAATATGTATAATATAATAATACGTATAATAATAATAGTATAATAATATAATACAATAATAATAATAATAATAATAATAATAATAATAATATATGTATAATAACAATACATATACAGTGGACCCTCGACTTTCGTGAAATTCGACCTTCGGCGAGTTTTTTTGGCAAAATTTGGCCTCAAGTTTTGTGATTAGACTCGTGTTTCGGCGACCATCCGGTACCCGTCCGCCTGTCACCACGCACACCAAGCCAGTCTCCCATGCCATTCACGCTCAGTGTCCCATTGTTTACCAACACATGACCATCACCCCGCTGGTTCATACAATACATTTCATAATAATCTATTGTTTTTTGTGCTTGCAACTGCTAAATAAGTCATCATGGACCCAAGGAAAGCTCATGCAAGCCCTTTGGTAAATAAAGTGAGGAACACGATCCAGAGGGATTTTGAAGGGTTTGAGGCAGACCCTGTCCCTGCCGACCCTCTGCCTGTTGTGGAAGGTGTTGTGGCATTGGGCAAGTCCATGGGGTTGGAGGTGAGTGACGGGGATGTGGAAGAGTTGGTGGAGGACCACAGGGAAGAGCTAACCACTGATGAACTGCAAGAGCTTCAACTGGAACAGCATCAGATCACAGCTGAGGAACTTGCTTCAGAGGAGGAAAAGAGAGTGAAGGAGGTTCCTTCTTCAGTGATTAACCCTTTGACTGTCGCGGCCGTATATATACGTCTTACGAGGTACCGTGTTTGACGTATATGTACTCATAAATTCTAGCGGCTTCAAATCAAGCAGGAGAAAGCTGGTAGGCCCACATGTAAGAGAATGGGTCTGTGTGGTCAGTGTGCACCATATAAAAAAAATCCTGGAGCACACAATGCATAATGAGAAAAAAAAAACTACCGTTTTTTTTTTTTTTTAATTAAAATGCCGACTTTGTGGTCTATTTTCGTATAGTATTTATGGTTGTATACTCGTTTTCTTGGTCTCATTTGATAGAATGGAAAACATATTATAGAAATAGAGGTGATTTTGATTGATTTTCCTATAAAAAGAACCTAGAAATGGAGCTCAAAATAGGGGAAATGTTTGATTTTTGCCAAAGTTCAAAAGTAAACAAATGATACCATTGTCCAATAAATGTCCAACTAGCCATTCTAATATGCAGTCATGAATGGGTTGATGTTATTTATACAATTATTACAGTATTGCAGTAGTCTACATAATAGTAAGTTTTCTATTTTTTGTTTGAGTAAAAATTCAAAATAGAAAGCAAGAGTAATATCAGAGGGGCCTGGAGACATGACTGATGAGCAAAGAAAATGTTATTTTAGAGCCAGGAATGTCTGCATTGTTCATTCTGGACCTTATTTTGAAATTGTCATATTTTTTAGTTTTCGTGAAATTGGCCAAATTGTAAATTTCTGACCACATTATTAGGTAGTTGAAATCGGTAAATGGGCAGTTCCTTGTACTCAATCGATAGAAAAAATGGAGTTCTAAAGAAATAGCTATGAGTTTGGGCGACTGGAACAATGGAATTAGCCGAAAATAGGGCTCAAAGTGGGCGAAATCGCCGATTTGTAAACAGTGCCAAGGTCGCTAGCTTCGCGAGAGCATAATTCCGTCAGTTTTCCACCAAATTTCGTTTTTTTGGTGTCATTACAATCAGGAAAAGATTCTCTATCATTTCATAAGAAAAAATAATTTTTTTTTTTTTTTTAAATTTTGCGACACCAGGAGACACCTCAGGATTGGGGGTTGCGACAGTCAAAGGGTTAAGGACACGTGTGGAATGTGGAATGAGTTGCAAAGTTTTGTTGAAAAGTATCACCCTGACCAAGCTGAAGCAAGCCATATCTGCAACATGTACAATGACAGCATTGTGTCCCACTTCAGGGAAATCTTAAAGAAATGCCAGAAAAAGACCTCTCTGGACAGATATTTTGTGCGACAGGGGTCCAGTGACTCTCAAGTTGTTCCCAGTGGCATTAAAAGAAGAAGGGAAGTAACCTCAGATAAGGACTTGCTACCAAAAGTCCTAATGGAAGGAGATTCTCCTTCCAAACAATAGTGTACACCTTCCTCCTATCACCTCCTCCCGTCTTCCATCCACCCAGAAGCTTTCAGTAAAGGTAAGTGTAATGTTATTATTATTTTTTATATGCATGTACTTGATTTCTCATTGATTTCAGTATATAAATCTTTATTTAACTTGAAAAAAATATTTTATTTTAATATTTTTGGGTGTTTGGAACGGATTAATTTTATTTCCATTATTTCTTATGGGGAAAATGGTTTCGAGTTTCGTGAATTTCGACTTTCGGCAAACTCTCTGGAACGGATTAATCACGAAACTCAGGGGTCCACCGTATAATAATAATTATAATAATAGATGGCTTCAAAAGTCCGTCACTAGATGGCAGTGTTTACCACAACAAAGAGGGAGCGGGTGTGGCTGCCTCCACCTGTTACATAATGATATATTTAATTCATTCTAGAGTATATTTCAGGTTTCTATGTTATTTATATTGTTTGTTATGTCATATTAGATGAACTGTGATAGATAAATAAGCCGTATAGATGATATTAGCGAAATTATTCAAGAAGTATTTTGTCCGGTCTCCAGACAAAACTGTCGTCAACCGCCGACACCGCCCATACCACTACATGAATTACATATTTTATTCATTTTAGAGTATATATCAGGTTTCTATGTTATTTATATTGTTTATTATGTCATATTAGATCAAGTGAGATAGATAAATAAGCTGTAAAGTTGATATTAGCGAAATTATTGAAGTACAGAATTCCACTGGAATGGATTAATTGCATTTCACTTAAATTAAATGAGAAAAATTGACTCTGCAAACAAGCAAATCCAGCTGCGAGCAAGGTCATGGAATGGATTAAACTCACAAGTAGAGGTTCCACTGTACAGTGGACCCCCGAGTTTCGTGATTAATCCGTTCCAGAGAGCCCGCCGAAGGTCGAAATTCACGAAACTCGAAACCATTTTCCCCCTAAGAAATAATGGAAATAAAATTAATCCGTTCCAGACACCCAAAAATATTAAAATAATTTTTTTTTTTTTCAAATTAAATAAAGATTTACATAATGAAAACAATCAGAAATCAAGTACAGTGGACCCTCGACCAACGATATTAATCTGTTCCTGAGAGCTCATCGTTAGTCGAAATTATCGTTAGTCGAGTTAATTTTCCCCTAAGAAATAATGGAAATCAAATTAATCCATTTCTGACACCCCAAAGTATTGAAAAAAAAAATTTACCACATGAAATATTAATTTTAATACACACAAACTGAAGAAGACATGTACAATTACATGACACTTATCTTTATTGAAGATCTGGTGATGATTGATGGGATGGGAGGAGGGGAGAGTGTGGATGGTGTTAGTGTTTAGAAGGGGAATCCCCTTCCATTAGGACTTGAGGTGTCAAGTCCTTTTCCGGGATTACTTCCCTTCTACTTTTAATGCCACTAGGGCCAGCTAGAGAGTCACTGGACCTCTGTCGCACAACATATCTGTCCATAGAGCTCTGTACCTCCCGTTCCTTTACGATTTGTCTAAAATGGGCCACAACATTGTCATTGTAATAGTCACTAGCACGGCTTGCAATAGCTGTGTTAGGGTGATTTTCATCCATGAAGGTTTGCAGTTCAACCCACTTTGCACACATTTCCTTAATCTTTGAAGTACGCACAATGGATTCCACAACTGGCATAAGCGTCTCAGGGTTAGCCCCAAACCCTTCAAAATCTTTCTTAATTTCCATACTAATTCTCACCCTTTTTATCACAGGGTTGGCACTAGAAGCATTCTTGGGGCCCATGGTGACTTATTTTGCAGGTGCAATCACTAAAAACGCTGTGATAATATGAAATCTTCCGATTGTATGTTTGGATGCGACCGCGGTGGCTGGCTTGTAAACACTGCGCAGGCCACATGTGGACGAGTCTTGAACGGAACGAATCGCATTGGTCGAGTTTTTTAGCGCTAGTCGAGGCAAAATTTTTGCGTTGAAATGTATCGCTAGTCGGATTTAACCCTTTGAGGGTCCGTCTCGTAGATCTACGGCTTTACGTTCAGGGTCCAAACCCTAGATCTACGTCATGAGCTCAGCTCACTCTGATAAACTGTGAGTGGTACATTTGGGCCTAGATATGAGAGAATACATCTATGTGGTATGTGTGCACCACATAAAACAGATCCTGCAGCACGCTGTGTATAATGAGAGAAAAAAACTGAAATCATGATTTTTCGATTAAAACAGCGACTTTGCAGTGTTTTTTTCGTATGTTTTTTATAGTTCTATTTGCGATTTCTTGGTCTCATTTGATAGAATGGAAGACATATTACAGAAATAGAGATGATTTTGATTGGTTTTAGCACTGGAAATGGCTTGAAACTGAGCTCAAAATAGCAGAAATGTTAAATTTTTGCCGATATTCAAGAGTAAACAAACGACCTCACACGTCTAATACATGCCAGCTGGTGGGTCTAATATGCATTCACAAATATGGTGATGATATTTATACAATTATTACAGTATTACATAACAGTAAATCTTCTATTTTTTGGTGTGAATAAAAATTCATTATGTGAATAAAAAATCAAAATGGAATTTATTTGTAAAGCCTCAAAACGTAACTAATGAACAGAGGAAATGTTAGTTTAGTTCCAGGAATACCTACATTGTTTATTCTGGACCCTATTTTGAAATGGGAATATTTTGAACTTTGTGTTAAATTGGCCAAATTAACAATTTCCGATCACTTTAATTTGTAGTTGAAACAGTTGACTTGGCGATTTCTTGTGCTCAATCGATAGAATAGAAGTAATACTAGTGAAATAGCTAAGAATTTGGTTGACTGGAATAATGTAATTGGCCTAAAATGGGAGTCAAAGTCGGCAAAATCGCCGATTCGTAAATATCACTGACGCATCAAAATTTGCGAGAGCATAATTTTGTCAATTTTCCATCAAATTTCGTACTTTTTGTTTTATTACCTTCACAAAAAGATTCTCTATCATTTCATAAGAAAAAATAACAATTTTTTTTTTTGAAAATTCTTGGACACTGGGGCACCACTTCAGATTTGGGCCTTGGACCTTGAAGAGGTTAACGTTATACGATGCCATTGTTGGTCGAGGGTCCACTGTACATGCATTTAAAAAAATAATAATAACATTACACTTACCTTTACTGAAGACTTCTGCGTGGATGGAAGACGGGAGGAGGGGATAGGAGGAAGGTGTACACTATTTTTTTGGAAGGAGAATCTCCTTCCATTAGGACTTCAGGTATGAAGTCCATATCTGGGGTTACCTCCTTTCTTCTTTTTATGTCACTGGACCACTGCCACACAAAATATCTGTCCAGAGAGGTCTGTTTCTGGTGTTTCTTTAAGATTTCCCTGAAGTGGGACACAACACTGTCATTGTACATGTTGCCAGTATGGCCTGCAACAGCTTTGTTAGGGTGAAGTTCATCCATAAATGTTTGCACTTAAGTCCACTTTCCACAAATGTCCTTAATCTTCGAAGAAGGCATCTTCCTCCATCTCTCTTCCTCCTCCTCTGCAGCAGCTTCCTGAGCTGTGATCTGTTGCTGTTGCAGATGAAGCTCCTGCAGCTCTTCAGTGGTTAGCTCTTCCCTGTGGTCCTCCACCAACTCTTCCACATCCTCACCACTCACCTCCAACCCCAGGGACATCCCCAGTGCCACAATAGTTTCCACAACTGGCATAGGTTCCTTAGGGTCAGCCACAAACCCTTCAAAATCCCTCTCTTTTACACAATCTGGCCACAAATTTCTCCAAGCAGAGTTCAAAGTCCTGGAAGTCACTCCCTCCCAAGACTTACCTATAAGGCAATGGAGGATATTAAAGTGATCTTTCCAGAACTTTCTTAGGGTCAGTTCAGTGTCTGAGGTCACTTCAAAGCACTTTTGAAACACTGCTTTGGTGTAGAGTTTTTTGAAGTTTGAAATGATCTGCTGGTCCATGGGCTGGAGGAGAGGAGTGGTATTAGGAGGCAAGAACTTCACCGTGATGAAACTAAACTCCTCCACCATTTGCTCTTCCAAGTCTGGAGGACGAGCAGGAGCATTGTCCATTACCAGGAGGCACTTGAGTGGCAATTTATTTTCCAAGAGGTATTTCTTCACACTGGGGCCAAACACTTCATTAAACCAGTCTAGGAAAATTCCCTTTGTGACCCATGCCTTACTGTTAGCCTTCCACATCACACACAAATTACTCTTGGCAACACTGTATTTCTTGAACACACTGGGATTTTCAGAGTGATACACCAGTAAAGGCTTCACTTTAAAATCCTCACTAGCATTACTACAAAACATGAGAGTAAGCCTGTCTTTCATAGGCTTGTGTCCTGGGAGTGCCACTTTCTCCTGCATGATGTAGGTCCTCTTTGGCATTTTCTTCCAGAAGAGGCCTGTTTCGTCACAATTAAACACTTGCTGGGGTTTGAATTCTCCAGTATCTACACACTCCGTAAACTCCTGTACAAACTTCTCAGCTGCTTTTTTGTCAGAACTGGGAGCCTCACCATGCCTTATCACATTGTGAATGCCACTACGCTTCTTAAATCTCACAAACCAACCTTTGCTGGCCTTAAAATCACAAGCATCACCACTTGTTGCATGTTCTTTACGAGATTGTCATGCAACTGCCTTGCCTTTTCACATATTATTGACTACGTAACACTATCTCCTGCTAACTGTTTTTCGGTAATCCACACCTACAATGACCTCTCCACTTCTTTGAGGATTTGTGATCTCCTTTTTGTCAGCATATCCACCCCTTTTGCAACAACAGCACACTTTATTTCCTTTCCTTTCGCCACGATCGAAGTGATGGTTGAATGGGGCTTGCCATACATCCTGGCAAGCTCTGTAACACGCACTCCACTCTCATATTTTTCAATGATTTCCTTCTTGAATTCGATCGTGTTCCTCACTTTCTTTACCAAAGGGCTTGCACTAGCTTTCCTTGGGCTCATGGTGACTTATTTAGCAGTTGTAATCACAAAAAAAATGGATTATTACGTATGAACCCGCGGGGTGATGGTCACGTGTTGGTAAACAATAGCACACTGAGTGTGAATGGCGTGGGAGACTGGTTTTGTGTGCGCGGTGACGGGCAGACGGGTACCGGACGGTCGCCGAAACACGAGTCTTTTCACGAAACTCGAGGCCAAATTAAAAAAAAAAACTCGCCGAAGGTCGAATTTCACGAAAGTCGAGGCTGCCGAAACTCGAGGGTCCATTGTACTTGTATATCATTGTATCAGCTAAAGTAATGCAAAAAGCAAATAAATATAAATAGTACACCTTTTAGAGCTTGTGTATAGTATTTTTAATCTGCATAGCAGCCCTGTGAAACTATTACACTTAACCCTTAAATGGTCCAAACGTATATTTACGTTTTATTTTTCCTGCCTCCAAATTTGGCACGATTGGCCCGAGATGCCTGGTCAGCATAGAATTGGTCTTAACACTCAGTGTGCGCAGTATTAAAAAAATCTGGGACCACTTAGTACCTTGTGGGAGCACCAGTTAAATTGAGCAAAAGCTAGAGCAAACAGTGTGGCAAACACCAAGGATTCACTGATGTAATGTCATATTAACACTTCTCTTTTAAGAGGAAAGTGATATTAACCCCAAGTTTAGGGTCTGTCGATCTTTGTCTATCTGTCTGTCTCTGTCTATCTCTGTCTATCTCTGTCTGTCTCTGTCTGTCTCTGTCTCTGTCTATCTGTCTGTCTTTGTCTATCTCTGTCTCTCTATCTGTGTCTGTCTATCTGTCTCTGGCTTTGTCTATCTGTCTGTCTCTCTCTTTCAATCTGTCTTTGTCTATCTCTGTCTCACAGGTACACATAAATGCAAGTATACATAGTATAAATTACCTAGGATAACCCAAAAATCCAGACAAAGTGCTATACTCTGCTTGAAGATGTGAGTAAAGGTGATGACGCAGTCTTGTGGCTCTCTCTGAGACAGAGAGCTAGACGGATAGACAGATAGACAGGTAGCTTGACAGACAGACAAATAAACAGACAGAAATGTTTGTGTACCAGCAAAAACAAAGCAAGGAGGATCGTCATAATCTTTTCTTATCAGCTGCGCCCTCCCCCACCCTCGTTTACGCTCATCAAACGTCAGCTCTTATCAGATGTTATCTCCCCTTATCATGTCACTGTCAGGGGTGGACTTTGTTTTTCATGCTTCAAGGGAACATGTTATTACACATTATTATTGTCCTCCTCCTTGTCCTCGTCCTCCTCCTTCTCCTGGTTATAAAATGACAAGAACTACTACAAATTGTAATTATCAGAACATAAAAATTTCATAAAATAATATGAAAAATAAAAAAAAAAGGTATATGGCAGCAGGACTCCCTGTTGCTGTCACATGAGCATCCAGTGCCAACTTCTCGGCCTCATATCTCGGTAAGTACTGACCCTAAATTTTTTTTTATGCTAAAACACTTAAAAAAAATGTGCTCTTTTTTCTATAAAAAAAAATGATTTTTTTTTTTAAATATTCGGGGCTCTATATACGTTTGGACCGTTTAAGGGTTAAACTGAAGCAGGTGGGATATGCTGAGCCATTCATCCTTAACTTTGCTGATTAGTAAAGAACTTGTAGAAGGTTGACCAACAGCAACCAACTAATTCAAATTTAAAATTAATTTTTTTTTTTTTTTTGTATAGTATATAATGCGTGATTCTCATGTTATAAAATATTGTTAAGCACAAAGAAAGCCACTAACATACATGTGCATTTTGGGCAGACTAATGCTAATGCTTACACACTATATATGTTATGGAGTGGTAAATTTTAATTATTTATTATTTTGCATTATTACAAAAGAGAGAGAGAGAGAGAGAGAGAGATACAGTGCTATCATCTTATTATACAAGTGTGAAGTGAAAGTCTTAACCCTTTCGGGGTCCCTCCCATAGATCTACGGTTTTGAAGCCAGGGTCCAAGCTGTAGATCTATACTAAAATTCTAGCGGCTTCACATTGAGCGCGAGAAGGCTGGTAGGCCTACATCTAAAAGAATGGGTCTGCATGGTCAGCGTGTGCAGTAAACAAAAAATCAGGGCACCCACATCGCATTGTGGAAACGCCATCTCAGTACGCTTTGTTCATCTTGCCTTGCGGCATGGAAGCTCTCACTCCCTAGTGAATTGGCAACTCTCCTCTCCTCAAGTGACAGTTCTAACACTGATGGAAGTGGATCTGAAGAGGAATTCTATGGTTTTGAACCATATGGTATAATGGTACCATATCATACAGTGGCACCATATGGGAAAATGGTACCATATCATACAATGGTACCATATGGTACCAGATCACTTCCATCAGTGTTAGAACTGTCATTTGGGAAGAGAAGAGTATAATGTACCATATGGTACATTATACCATATGGTACATTGTACCATATGGTACAGATACAGGGATCCCAATGGAAATAAGTCACTCTGGCTTTTTTTTTTGCATTTTCCTAGGTTCTCCACACACATGCTGCTATGTATGATCTTTATAACTGTATTTGTGTATATGTACTTACGATGCCACATACACTCGAGTAAGTTTATTCAGGTATACACAAATACAGTTACATAGATTATCATACATAGCAGCATGTGTGTAAAGATCCTAGGATAACCCAAAAAAGTCAGAGGGACTTATTTCCATTGGGGTCCCTGTATCTGTACCATATGGTACAATGTACCATACTGTACCCTATACCATATGCAATTCTAAGGGGATTGAGTACATCCCATGGCCCTACACCTGGAATAGACTGAAAGTGATGATGTGGCTACAGTTGGGATAGATAGACCACATACATCAGTAGGTGGTGGTGCCACAAGGATGCAGCATGTGAGCGTGCAGCATGCGGCACCAGCCCAGACTGGGACCCAAGCTGGTGACTCAGCATTTACAGGATAAGTGCATTGTCATCCACCGGTGGAAGGAGACAACTATGGCTGAAATGTATTTGTTTTTTACAACAATAATGCTTATGCCTCGTGCCTATAAGCATAATATAAAATCACACTGGTCCACAGATGAGTAAAACACCACTGTGCATAACACCTTGTTTCAAAGACTTTCACAGACTGCAGCAGTTCTAGGAACATGTCCAGTGACTGTACATATGTAAATATATAATAGAACTTTACTTATATATAACATTTTTGCATGTTTTTTGTTGTAAACAATTATTGTAAACAAAATGATGAAAATAATAGTGCAGTTATTGTCTTGAATACACAGAGTGTACATATATACATTATGCATTATATTGATCTCACAGGCCACAGACGTTACTTGAAAAAAAAAAAATTAGAAAAGAAAAAAGTAAAATAAAAAAATGCGACTTTATGGAACTCGCCGATGTTGCCGCCACCCAGTCATTGAGGGTCATCTTCATGCCTCTATATCTTGGAAAGTACTGATTGGAATTTTTTTTATTACCTATAGAAAAACATTATCTTTAATTCTGTAAGTTTTTTTTTTTTTTTTTAACCCTTTCAGGGTCCGTCCCGTAGATCTACGGCTTCACGTTGAGTGTCCAAACCATAGATCTACGCCAAAATTCTAGCGCCATCAAATTTAGCGCAAAAACGCTCATAGGCCTACATGTGAGAGAACGGGTCTGCGTGGTGGGTGTGTGCCATAAACAAAAAATCTAGGCACCCGCATAGCATTGTGGGAACGCCGGCTCAGTTACCCTTGTTCACCATGCCTCGTCGCAAGTCAGCTCTCACTCCCCGGAAAATTGGGACTCTCCTCTTCCTATCTGATAGTTCTGACAGTGATGGAAGTGGAAATGAAGACAAATTCTACGGCTTTGATCAGTTAGTGACCGAAAAGAATGACCAGGATATCGATAATAGTGCAGAAAACCCTGACGATCCTCAACCTTCTACCTCTGGTGTGGGCACTCGTGACTCACGGTCGGTTGTTCCTCAACGCAAGAGAAAACTAATATTTTCGCGTGGAAAAGCCTCTGACTTCAGTAATGATGATGATAGTGACGTGGATTGTGATTTTATTGCGCTCGACGATCATTCGAGTAGTGATAGTGAGGAATCATATTCACCAGTGAAGCGTCGGTATGTTCACCACCGCATGCGCTTGGGTAGTGTACCCTATGCTGTGCCCAGGGGACTGAGTACATCCCGGAGTACAGCCCATGGCCCTACACCAGTTTTAGGTAGTGATAGTGAGGATGATGTGGCTACACTTGGCATGGCTAGACCACAGGCATCAGTGGATGGTGTTAGTGGTGATGGTAGTGGCACTGCCATGCGACTCACCAGCCCACACTGGGACCCACTCGTCAGTTCAAGGACAAAGCGGAGCGTCAGCCACCAGCCCACCACAACCACAACCACCCGCACAACCAGCCTATGATGTCCAGTATCCACCAGCAAATTGTATGTGGGATTGGCAGCAAAATCCCAATTTTGTTCCCAAGCCTCACCACTTTGATGACTCTCAAAGTGGAATTCTACCTACTTGTCCCCTTGGAACCATGGCCAATGAACTGGAATTCTTTGAATTATTCTTTGACCAGCCATTGATGGAAACTATTGTCAGGGAAAGTAATAAGTATTTTGAGTACACCATGGCAAATACGATCTTATCACCACAGTCAAGACTACACAGGTGGAAAGAGACGACTGTTGCAGAAATGTATTTGCTTTTTGCAACAATAATGCTTATGCCTCATGTGTATAAGTATAATATAAAAGCATACTGGTCCACAGATCGGCTAATTTCTACCCCGGTCTTCAGTGAAATCATACCAGTGAACAGGTTTATCTTACTCTTACGTATGTTGCACTTCTCTGACAAAACCAGGCCTGACAGAAGTGACAGGCTATACAAGATTAGAAATGTTTTCATGTATCTCAAACAAAAGTTCAGCATATACTTTTATCCATTCAAGAATCTTGTAATTGACGAGTCTTTGATTTTGTTCAAAGGTAGACTGTCATTCAAGCAGTATATACCGAGCAAGAGGAAACGCTTTGGTATAAAACTGTTTGTACTCTGTGATTGTGACAGTGGCCTGGTGTTGGATATTGTTGTATACACGGGTAGTAAAACATTGAAAGATACCAAGATGTTATTGGGTATCTCAGGTGACGTAGTGAGAAACATGATGGCACCTTATCTTGGTAAGGGGCATACATTATATACCGATAACTGGTACACAAGCCCATTACTCAGTGATTTCATGCGAGTGAACAAGACAGATGTGTGTGGCACAGTGCGTTCTAATCGTAAACATATGCCCAGGCTCAACGCAGGTGCTCGTGGTGATGACGTGCAGGTGTTTACTGCCAATGACATCATGGCATTACGGTGGCATGACAAACGAGATGTCACATTGTTGACAACCATTCACCGTAATGAAATGCAAGACAGTGGCAAAGTTGATCGAGTGACT
The DNA here is from genome assembly GCF_038502225.1 of Cherax quadricarinatus. Lineage (NCBI taxonomy): Eukaryota > Metazoa > Arthropoda > Malacostraca > Decapoda > Parastacidae > Cherax > Cherax quadricarinatus. The sequence continues at coordinate 33,776,587 of NC_091304.1, read as the reverse complement.
AATGAACGTATTCGAAAACCAGTGACAGTGATTGATTATACACAAAACATGCGCTTGGTTGACAAATGTGACATGCAGATTGGTTTTGTTGACTGTGTTCGTAAGAGTTACAAGTGGTACATGAAACTTTTCTTCCATCTCATGGACATTTCAATGCTCAATGCATATAATATGTACCAAATAAAGACTGGCAACAGACCACCGTATGGTGAATTTTGTTTGTCTGTTGTCAGACAACTCATAATGAAGTACCAGGTAAGAACACCTGCTATACAACAAGGTCCTCGAATTACTCAGGATATACCCAAGCGTTTGAGGAGGGAAGGTGATCATTTCATAATACAACTTCCTTCAACTCAGAAGAAATTTGCTCAGAAGAGATGCTTCGTCTGTGCACAAACAAAACGATGGCAACAAAGACGCAAAGACACTCGGTTTATGTGTGAGGAATGTAAGGTGCCTCTGTGCATGGTGCCTTGTTTCAAGGAGTTCCACAAGCTCCAGCAGTTCTAAAACTATGTCCAGTGATTGTAAATATGTAAATATATGATAGAACATTAGTATTATACAAGATTTGTGCATGTTTATTGTAATAAACAACAGTGGTAAACAATAATATGACAATAACTTTAGTGCGGTTATTGTGTTCAATACAGTGAGTTTATATATATACATTATATACAGTATTGGTCTCTCAGGCCCCAAATGTTAGTAGGAATAGAAAAAAATTGGAAAAGAAAAGAAAAACTATAAAAACCGCAAAATAATGTAATGCGCGTATGTGGAATTCGTCGATGTTGCCGCCACCACATCATTTTTGACAAACTTCTTGGCACTGTATCTCGGTAAGTACTGATCAGAATTTTTTTTTTTTGTCTTATTACCTTTACAAAAATATGCTCTTTAATTCTGTAAGAAAAAATCATTTTTTATTTTTTCAAAATTTCTTGGACACTGGAGTACCACTTCAGATTTTGGCCTTGGACTCTGAAGGGGTTAAATTCTTGGACCCTTGGCTGCCACTCTGAGATTTGGCCTCTGGACCCTGAAAGGGTTAAAGCCCTTGTTTTGCACTTTGATATGATTGCAGGTGATTTCTGTCTGACATGATTATGGGTGATTTCTGTCTTAACATGATTGTGGGTGATTTGTCTTCTCCAATTCAATATGGCAGGTATATCTTACAAACCAGCTTATATTCAGATTTCATTTGTGTTTACTGTCTTGTGCTTCTGTTAGTCTTTATTCCTGTAGTATCATATATAATTTCCCACTGAGGCGGCTTGGTGTGAGACGGCTGAGCGGGGACTTGATTCCTTAAAATATTAACCCTTTCAGGATCCACAGGCCCTCTCAGAGCCTTGTTTTCAGGGTCCCCCAAATCCCCCCCCCATTATTTTTTCTTATGAAAAGATAGGGAATCTTTTCCCGATCATAATGACACCAAAAGTATGAAATTTGATGGAAAACTTACGGAATTATGCTCTCGCGAAGTTAGCGGTCTTGACGATGTTTACGCATCGGCGATTTTGCTCACTTTGAGCCCTATTTTCGGCCAATTCCAGTGTACTAGTCGACAAAAATCGTACTAATTTTGCTAGAACTCCATTTTTTCTATCGAATGAGTACAAGAAACCACCCATTTACCGATTTCAACTGTCCAATACAGTGGTCAGAATTTAGCAATTTTGCCAATTTCACACAAATTTCAAAAGATGCCAATTTCCAAATAGGGTCCAGAATAAACAAGAAAGACATTCCTGGCACTAAAATAACATTTCCTCTGTTCATTAGTCATGTCCCCATGCCCCTCTTACATTCTTTTGCTTTCCATTTTGAATTTTTATTCAAACAAAAAATAGAAGATTTACTGTTATGCAGACTACTGCATTAGTGTAGAAATGGTATAAATAATATCGGCGCACTTGTGAAAGAATATTAAACTCACCAGTTGACATGTATTGGACACTTAGCATGATTTGTTTACTTTTGAACTTTGGTAAAAATCGAACATTTCTGCTACTTTGAGCTCAATTTCAAGGTACTTTTCATCGTAAAACCAGTCAAAATCATCTCAATTTCTGTAATATGTCTTCCATTCTATCAAATGAGACCAGGAAAACTAGAATACAACAATAAATACCATACGAAAATACAGTGCAAGGTCGCTGTTTTAATTACGCACTGTGTGCTGCAGGATTTTTTTTATACTGTGCACACTGACCACATAGACCCATTCTTTCATATGTAGGCCTACCAGCTTTCACTAGATTTGAAGGCGCTAGAATTTGAGTACTAGTACGTCAAGGACCCCTGAAAGGGTTAATATAGTATATAACATGTAAACGATATTAATTCCCTAAATTTATATTTTTCATACAGAAAACCTTGTAATTTTGTTTATGCTATTAATCAGATGTGTGTGCTGTCTAATTATAGAATTCTATATACAATAAAAGCATGAATGTGGATATGCTCTGTATGTAGTTGATATTATAAAGATTCATTATACTAAACTCT